>NW_016157437.1:80999-303442 GCF_001687245.7 Rhagoletis zephyria
TCAGTAAATTCCGCGAAGCCTTTCCAATCAGCTTTAGAAAAGTTGATATAGGTCCGGTGTTCCGCGGAAGCAAAGTCGGTTGGTTTATCGATCGAGATGACTATGGGCAGATGGTCTGATGCCAAAGTCAGCATAGGTCGCCATGATATGCTGTTTATCAGACCAGCGCTGACTATGGTGATGTCTGGCGAGCTGCAGCAGCTGCCCATAATCCTGGCGGGTGCGTCGTCGTTCATTGTGCAGAATGTCGAATCGTCTATCTGCTCAGCCAAGTCAGGTCAAAGATCGTGGAGCGCATTAAAGTCACCTACTACCATACGGTTTTCACCTCTGAGGAGCGCACCTATGTCAGGGTGATATCCTGCCGGGCAGCAGGTGACAGGGGGTATATAAACGTTAAATATTTCGAGATCAACATCGATTGACCGGATAGCAATACACTGACATTCTAGGGTGGTATTCCTGCGGTCGATGTCTGCTTCGATGAGACGATATTGCACGGTGTGGTGCGTGATGAACGCTAGGCCACCACCATTATCTCGCTCGCGATCTCGACGGTGCACGTTGTACCCGGCATAATGCAACAGTGTTGAATTGCTGTGCAACTTCGTCTCTTGGACCGCAGCTATCAATATACCATGCCTTCCCATGAAGACGGTTATCTCCTCGATCTTGCTCTGAAGCCCGTTACAGTTAAATTGAAGGAACTTCATGTGGTTCGGGAGACGTGTGGTGATGCGGGGTGTGAGAGATGTGTGTGGCCGTGACGCCATTGGCTGTGTGGCTGCTGAGGTGGTTGCCGCCCTGTGTTGGTGGTGGGTGGCGTCGCAGTTGAGATCTGCGACCGAGCAGCGCAACACGGGCCCTCGAAGTTCCTCGTCCAATCTCGCGTGGTGCGCAGACCTGAGCATGCTCTAATGTGGCACCAGCCAAGGCAGGTGTTGCACTTGACTGATGTCATACCGTGCAGATTGTAGGAGGAACCAGGAGATGTTGGCGGCAGCGTGTGGGTAGTGGTGCGGTTGTGTGTGTTCTCTGGTCTGTCGTGGTTGTGATATAGTCTATTGTGTTGTTATGTTGTTGTGCTGTGGTGATTGTGTGGGGCTGCTCAGGTGGACTGGGGTTAGCCGTGGAGGCTGCTCTGTTTAGGCAGCAGGGGGCCACATACGACGTGATCCACTGCCGATGTGTCCGTAATCCTGAGCAGACTCTAAGGTGACTCCACCCCTCGCAGGCATTACACTTGACTGAGGTGGAGTTGTCGTGTAGTCGTCTCTGGCATACACAGCAGGTGTAGGTTTCTGGCCCTGGCTAGCCCTGAGCAGAAGAATACGTAGCGAATGTAGCCCTATGGACGAACAGATCGCCGATACAACAGCCCTTGGTCGGGTAAAACCCGAGTCATTCCGGTACGTAGAACCGGCTGTCGTGGGACATCGTCGCACTTGCTGTGAATCCTAAACGACATATAGCTGACAATGACACTGGTGACAATGTCGTGCAGGTGTACTCCTATCAAATACCTATATATAACAGACAATGTCTTGCAGCGGTCACTTATAAAAAGTCCATTGCAAGATACTGTCGCTTGAATGTCATCAATGATCACTGCATGAAAAGTCATGTAGATGACATCAACGACGAAATTACCATTTATATGAAAAAGCCATAAACGACTTCCATGTAAACGTAGCCCAAAGTCATTTAAGACGTAACTTTTCCGTACAAGACACTTAAGTGGCTAATGCATGACATTCGCTACGGGGTATTTCTGTAATACAATAACACTATACGGCAAAATCAACTTTTTTGTGGGTTTTGGACCAAACTACATAATTTTTTAAATCGATGCAAATTTCGAATACATATTAAAATATTAAGAAAAATAGTTAATATTTTGAATTTTGGTTTTTTGACTAGTTTCTTAGTGCATCAAAATAAACCTGTAGTTAAGAGACCACGTGGCTTGCGTTTTAAATCAGAGCGCTAGAAAATTTGTAACACAAGCAACGTTGTGTATCAAATTGATACAAACTTCTAGTGGGAAAAGATATGTATGTACATATTTACCCCAGGTTAGAGAACGATTAGAAAACGACTCGAATTCTAATGTTTCTCTAAGATAGAAGATTAGAACACGATTAGAAAACAATGTATATATTTAGCTGACTTTTTTCTGGGTGTAGAAGCCAGCTCTCAAGAAAAACCAGAAATTCAAATAAAAAGCGCTTAAGAAATTTTCTTCTATCAAAATTTGCAGCTCTCAAGGAACGAATGCTCGTATACTTACATATTTTTTTAAGAAAACTTACAGCAATGGCAAACTACAGAAATAATGGAAAATCTTTCTTGTAATTTTGTGAGAGCTGGAAAATAACAGGGCATTTTTGGCAACTGTCTTACAATGCACCACAGTCTTTCGTAAGACAATTGTCAATTCTGGCAACAATCTTGAAAGCTCTTTTCTGTCTTTCGAAGGATAAATTAAAAGATATGCTAACGAGTAGGTATAGAGTTATTTTGTATTTTACAATATGTTTTCTAAAATTAAATAAAAGTTAAATGAAATTAAAAAAATATATATGTATTTATCTTTTTAAAACTATAAAATCTAAAAATTAAATAAAAAAAGTTATTTAAAAATAAAATAAGTTCCTAAAAACAGAATGAAATTAACAAAGTATTTTTCGTGTTAAAGTAATAAAATCCAAAAATTACAGAAATGTAATTTAAATGGGAAAAATTTTTTTTTAAGAAAAATATATAAAATAATTTTCTAAAAATGAAATGAAACCAAGGCAAGGTATCAGCATTAGAGCAAAAACAACGTTTACATGTATGTATTTTTTTTTGTTGCTTATGGTATCGAAAGTGTCAAAAACGGATCTGATTTTTTTCTTGTAAATCGAAGGATGCCATGTGGAATACAAAAAAAAAAAATAATAAATATTAAAAATTAAATTTGGAAAAAATAGAATTGCTGCGACTTTCTTTCTTAGTAAATTTGTTTGCTTCTCGAAGCATTGATCCATCATTTGCAAGCCCAGTAGCACTGGATCACAAATTTTAATTTTGTTTTTGTCCTCCACTATCCAATTTGTGTGTAGAATCGCCCGCTGATTCCGAAAATCAAGTTAATTTTTTTTTTGTATGGATACGTTTTTGAGATATTTGCGATTTACCGTTATTCAGCTTAAAAAAAGAGTGGTTCCAATTAATCAGGTATATCTAACGAACGAATTCGTAATACGAGATACGGGAAATGAAAGCAAATGAAATTCTCCATAAACCGTATGTAGATTACTTTTCGATAGCCCTGATAGTTTCTGAGAAATTAATTAATCAATCCAGATTTTTTGTTTTTTGATGGAAAAATGCAAAAAATTCAAACATTAGCAGGGAAAAAGTCAAAATATAATAGTTTGTGTGTAAATAATTTCTAATTGTGTTAAAGCCTGTTCCTTTAGAAAAAAAAATAAGCTACCAATGAGGAAAATCTATATATCAAAAACTAAATAATGATTGGTCAAATGAAAATGTGCAAGGATTTTTTGTATGAAATATCAGCGGAAAAGAGTGTTACGCATACGCCACGTACACCTGAGTTGGTAGAGTGTTTGCATCGAAAACAAGAGGTGTCAGAAATGATTAATTAATTTCTCATAAACTATCGGGGCTATCGAAAAGTGATATATATACAGTTTATGGAGAATTTCATTTGCTTTCATTTCCCGTATTACGATTATTCAATTGGTTCGTAAGATATACGTGATTAAGTGAAACCACTATTTTTAAAAGCTGAAAAGGTATCCATAAAAAAAAAATTATCTCGATTTTCGGAATCACCAGGGAATTCTACATGGGAATTGGATAGTGGCATCCATAGAACATTTTTGCTTTTCCATCGCTTCTTGTGTATGGGAAAAGGTTTCACATTCAAAAAGATTTTGAAATTTATAATTTTTGTGAGAAGAAATTAAAAATATTTAACATTTTTGAGACCAAATAATTTAAAAAAATCTAATCAGCTGCGTTACTGGTACTACCTGTTCAATGTGCCTTAAATGAAACTAAAATAAAAAATATGTATACAGTCAATGAAGTTTAGGTACAGCGAATTTTTTACAATACGGCCAACTTTTTTCTAAATATTTTATTTTTCGCTAATTTTCGCTAAATGGTAAGTTCTAGCTACCTCAAAGTTGCACTTTATTATACTAAAATTGAATGGGCTATAAAACTGCATACTAAACTTTTTTGCTAGAGAGCATAAATAAAAAGTACAATATTTGAGTGAAATTTTCCAGAATTTCCTTTAATTTTGCACAAGGTTTGGAACTCTAATTTTTCAGGTTTTTGTTGTAGAATGAACCATATTTTTATAAAAAATTTGCGAAAAATAAAATATTTACAAAATAGTTGCCGGTATTGTAAAAAATTCGCTGTACCTAAACTTTATTGACTGACGGTATACATATCTTTCTTTAAAAAAAAGGCTTTTTTACCGTAAAATTGACAAACGAGCTTTTTTTTTTATAAAAGTATAAACAGAATCCATTCGCTGAGTGAACCAAAGCAACGACGAAGTTCATCTGACGAAGTTCGAAGAGAATAGATTTCTTTTTTTTTAATTTTGCCGTTGCCGCCGGTCCCAAAGTCAGCTTTTAGTGAAGAAATATAATTATTTCAAACTACATATATGTATGTACATATGTATATTCGTGTGTATGTACAAACATATGTAAGATATACTCGTACATATGTATGTACCAGGGTGGTTGCGAATATTCGCATTCGCTTTCGCATTCGCAATAATCAATGCGGAGCTTTTGCGAATGCGAATATTTTGCAAGTGGACCGATAAAACGCATATATGGCAAAAAAAAAAAAATATACATATTGTAGCCAATATTTTTTCCTGTGGTCGTAGGAGTATTTGTGTAACAAAACTGGTCAAATGTTATCAACTTTGATAGAAATATCTTTAAAATATTATTTTTTAAGCTATATCACCAAGCTATCAATGGGCAGCCATAAAAGTTTCCACTTCTACTTGACCTTTGACGTACATACGTCAAAGAGAACATAGTCCTTTTAATAATATTTTTTTTTGTGCTTTAAATACCTGCTTTGGCTTCTTTCTTTATTATGATTTTTTTCGACCAATCTTAAAAAAAACTACTAGACACAAAAGAAGAAAGTGTGCACTGTAAGTCTTAACAAAATTTTCGTGATTTGCTTTTGATGTTATGGGCGGCATACACGGTGCGTCTGACTCGTGAGTCGGTTTGGATGTGTTTGTGAAAATAAATATGTGTTAGTTACACCAACATGACTCCCGGCATGACTCTGAATGATTCAACTGTGTGTAGTCGAACGTGAGTCAACACGTACACAAATGATTCGCGAGTCAGACGCATCGTGTATGCCGCCTATTACATATATTCGTTCGATTAATTTCAAATGGGGCTCTTTGGGGAATTTATTTTTAGCAAAAATTTTAAAAACAGTAGTTTTGTTTACTTGTTGGATAATATTTTTTGCATAGGAATATACATTGGAACCTTGGCTAAAAACTTCTGTGGTAAAACTGTCACTTCTTTGCTATTTAAAGTCAATGAGTAAGCTCCTTCAATAGGGATTTCCAGTAGAAATGATCAACAATTAGCTATAAAGAGAACCAATGCTCAAATAATTAAAAAACTATAGGTCTGACCTTTAATAAAATAAGAATTACGTAACTATCTGTTATTCAATGGCTTATAAAAAACGGGGTGCTTAAAAAAAAAACAATATTCAGATCCTATTCGGCTGGCAGCCACGACTTTGAAAACAGAATTTTGTTCAAAAATAACAATTTATTTTCCATATCCACCTATTTAGCTCGCTATAAGCATACATTTTTCAAAGCAGTCGCAGAAGAAAGTATTAAAAATGAATTACAAAAACTAAAATCGAAAAGTGCTGATAAAGTTACAGGTTCTCCAAATTCTGAAATAACATGACATATGTGACTGGTTTGGCTTGTAAGCGCTGTTTAAACAACGATCTCGCCATTATGCTAGAATCTAATTGTTTTTTTTTTTTTTAAATACTTGACATACGCAATCGCATCCGCATCCGCGGATGTCTAAAATTCCATTTCCGCAACATCGCTAGTATGTACATACACTGGCGATCAAAACCGAATGCATGTTCGACATTTTATTACTTACAGTAACATAACATTTTTAAAAATAAGCGGATTGCTTTGAAATTTTCAGCAATTGGTCCTTATTATCTAAAGAATAAATCCTAGTATACAGCAAAAACTAAACTTAAAAAAGAAACAAGTCTGCTTGAGCAAAATTTTCACGTAAGTGGCCAGCACAAATCCCAGACCTCAACGTCATCGAAAAATTGAGCGCACAACATAGCACAAGCGAGCACCTAGTAACATGGAAGAGCTTTGGAGGCGAGTAAAATTATAATGGGGTAATATTCCATGAGAAATCATAGAAAACTCAGTGGAGGGCATTCCCAGACGTATGAATATCGCTATTAAAAACAAGGGAGTGTCCACAATCCTCTCGATATCAACCTCTTAACATCTGAAAACAGAAAAGTTCAAAACTGAGTGAATAGAGTTGCCTTGCGTAGCGCAGTGCGTAAGCAACTGGCTGAGTCAGTGGGGTCGTCGGTTCGAATCCTGCTGAAAGAAGTCTGATGAGGAAATGTGGTGATTTCCCAAATAGCTATCACTTCTACAATTTTTTCAAATTATTGTCGCTTTTCCACAATAAGTTTTCATTAAAAAACGGCCTCAAGCTCAATAAAAATTAATTTTTAAAAATTTGTAAGTTTAGTTTTTGCTGTATACTAGGATTTATTCCTTAGATATAAAGGACAAATTTCTAAAAATTTCAAAGCAATCCGCTTAGTTTTAAACAAGTTATGTTACTGTAAGTAATAAAAGGTCGTACATGCACTCGGTTTTGATCGCCAGTGTACATATGTATGAAAGCGGAAAATCATCTTTGATTCTTTGAGCTTGTCTATCCCAAATATTAGAAAAGTTATGTTTACATATCGTCCATGATTCAATAACACTCTAAAGACTGGTTTTCACTATGTCATATTTTGACGCCAATATTTGGCGACTTATTTTGACACAACTTTATCTCTTTATCCATACCTTTACCGATGATATTATGGGCCAAAAACAGACAGATAGCCGATTTAGCAGCGCATGTACAGGAATAAAGACCTATCCTGATCAAAACCAATCGATAAACTGCTTTTTAATCCAATTTGACAATGTGTTTTCACTTATTTGACGACAAATGCCACTGAATTTGACATAGTGAAAATCAGCCTTAAGGAAAATTTCAAGTTTTGACATTACACAAAAAAAGGCCGAAACACGTGAACTTAATTTTGGGTCGTAGATTACGGAACTGTATATCGTTTTGCTAGATCTGCTCATTTTCGTAAAATATGTTCGTTTTAAGTTTGCATTGTGAATGAAAAAATGCATACTCCATAGGGAAAAAATTTAAAAAAAAAATATTATTTCTTTTTTATGAAATATGACTATGTAGTAGTGTCCGACCGAAGGTTCGGCCTGGCTTCGGTATTCGGCTTATTCGGCTGATTTTTAGATTTTCCTCTTAGAGTTGCATGCAATAATGCTTGCTAATGACCTGCAGCCATCATCATACCTATTATTTATTTTTGAAACTTAATTTTAATATTCGGCTTCGGCCAAAATTCCAACTTCGGTCGGAGACTACTATGTAGGAAAGAATGTTACTCATACGCCAAGTACTACATGTAATCTAATAATGAAATCATAAATTTTCTTCGTTGATAGCTTGATGTTTTTGCCAAAGAACAGGCTTTAATCAAAAAAATTTGCAACAAAATTTTTATTTTTAGATTTTTCCCTGTTAAAGTTTGCATTTTTTTTTTATTCTCAACGCAAATTTAAAATGAAAATATTTTGCGAAAATGACCTGATCTATAAAACCATATACAGGGCCGTAATCTACGACCCAAAATTAAGTTTACGTGTTTCTGCGTTTTCTTGTGTCATTTTAGCATCCCTTCAGTGTTATTAAAGGTTTGCTCACTACTGACATTCGAGTTTTGACACTTCCTTACAAAAGGTTGCACACACACACACACCCACATGTAGTGCCTTGCTAAGGGAGCCGATTTTATCAAGAGGCAGCGAGAAAGCTGTTTTCTGAGCAAACCTTTTATTATTGAATCACAAACATACATATCGTCCGCCTTATGCCAGAAGCACGAATGTGCAAATTTACCAATTTCGAGTTATTGGGTTGTCTTGATTATCCTTTGGATGTTCTATGTTATAGCAAAACTCAGAATACCATGTATATATCGAGCCCTAACCGCCAAAATAACGTAAGCGCCATTTTTTTCAAAATCTTCTTTTTGATGCAGAAATATTCCTAGAGAATCTAGATGCATTTCTGCATCAAAAAGAAAATTTTGATAATAATGTCGCCTACGTTAATTTGGCGGTTAGGGCTCGACAGCTTGATTTCCCAAAATTTTAATTTTTACACTTTCATGTTTCAGACATGAGGCGAACGATATATTATAATTAGTTAAGCCATTTTATAAGAGAAGGAAAAATAATGTCTGTATGGATATTTAATTTGGAAATTGAATATTAATACATAAATACATACATACGTATGTATATGTATATACGAGTATCTAATTTACAATGTGCTTTTGGGAAGGTGCCGGAATAAGGAATGGCTGTGTTCTAGTATTATTTATTATAAAAAAGTTTAGTTATGACTTACCGGAATCCTTATTCTTCAAACCTAAGCCAGCTATTTATTAAAAAGTATTTTGAAAAAAAAATAAAAAAATGGAAGAAGCTCGAATTAATACATATTGTATAAATAAATTTACAAGCACAGATTTACAGTGAGTGAGATGTGTATGTTAAAACTAAGCAATTACCGAATTAAAAAATTGAAGTGGAAAAGACTGTAAGACAGTTCTGTGATAACGATGAATGAAATTATTTACATGGTACATAAGAATATTTAAAGTGTATTTAGTGTGTTCTTTTAGTTATTCCAATTTCAACTTTATGTCTTTTCGCGTAAAATTTTTTGCCATCACCCATATTTTATGTGTATGTATTTACAAATACTGTGCATATGTATGTATGTATGTATATCAACTTACATATGTATATGCATATCGCACACTAAATTCAAAAGTCACAACTCTAAAATCATACGAGTTTCAGGAGATCCAAAAAACACTGCTTGGACAGAAAAGATTATGATAGTAGTATTACATGAAACTTAAGTTTTACTTCGAAGAATAGCCATTTAGGTCATACATATATACATACGTAGCTTAAATGTATGTACATATATATTGAAAAATTTTGAGTTGTGATCCTTTTGTATTTAGTTTGCAAAGATATATAATATGTATATGTATGTATGTATTCATCTGTATGTGTGTGTATGTATGCTGTGCACGTGGACGAGAACAATTTCCATAGTTTGCAATTAGTGCCTTTTTTACAATTCAATAGTAGTAGTATCTCCAACTTACCCGTATTGAAGTCCAAACCTTGGGTGTCGACCAAGTATTGCAAAATGTCGCCTTGTTCTTCGAGATTTTCCGTCTCACGCAGCATTGCAATCAGTTCCTCCACTTCTGTATCAGCGAAATTTGTATCCGTGCGATGGCGTTGAACGAGAATTTTCGGTATAGCTTGTACTGATGAATGTACCAGGATTAAAACGGCAAATCATAACGCAAAAGCGCAATAATAAATCAATAGTAAACAAAAAAAAAAAATTAAAAATCAAATCGAAAATTTATATAAAATTATTACACATTTGACTAAATATCTATCAACTCCGAAGAAGCAATAACTTTTTATTAAACCTCCAATACTCCAGTCTCATTTTCCATTTCGATTACAATTGGACTAATTTACAGTTATTGCTTTCTTCACAGTTTTCTACAACTAATTGAACTAAACACACTACTAACTTTCTTGCTGTCTTGTAAACTCACTGCGACGTTCAATAGCCGAGCGATTATGATGTGGATCAATGGGGTAGATATTTTCGCGAATCAGCGGATCTATTACCAAATTAGGAGGCCCTTCCTCCGGTGTTGTGTCAAATACACTGATATTGTTTGCTTTATTTGATTGCAGCCATGGCGGTGGCACCACCGAAGAAAGTCGCCTTTCTATTAATGGTGTTGGCCCTTCCATACCCAGGTTGTCAGCTATTAAAATATACATACATACGCACATGCATACACGTATCAAATGATAGTTATTAAGTGTGTGGGGGTTAGCTATACATAACGTTATCTTAATATAGAAAGGCCCTAATTAACGTTTTCTTTTTTTACAGAGCGAATAAAAAACTAAGGCAAAACTTAAGTTCTTTAGTTGTGAATGTCTTTAAAACGCAGTTTTTTAGAGCATAGATTGCTAATTTAATGTTGGTGTAATTATCTTCAAATTATATATAAAGTTTCAAGCAGGGATGGAAAATAATCATAATATCTTAAATTTTAACCAAAAAAAAATCAACAATTTGTAATCGTTGTAAAACATTTTTAACTGTACTCACGTAGTTGTGTCCGTACGTCCTACTGCCAATTTTCTATGATTTTTATTTTTTCGAGTTTAACAAATAAACATTAACAAGCAATTTTTAAGCAAAAAACAAAACCGACTTCAATTCTCATACAAAAATTTTAGATTACCGTTAATTTCTTCATGATCCAATTATTAGATCTCAAATCCAAATTAGTAGATAAGGGGCCACCATACATAAAGGAAAAAAAAATATTCTGACAAATTGATAACGGTCTCCGTTTTTGCAGTCGGTTAAAAATAATAATTAATGTTTGAGTTATATTTTTTCGCTCAAAGGAAATTAACCGCCCCAGGTTTTAAGTGATTCATTTATAGTCTTTTGTACAAAGCTGAGTTCGAAAACGAAAATGAGTTAGGGCCTTAAGGTAACGATATGTATTTGCAAATCTAGTCACTTAATACTTACAATCGACATTTATCGAACGCGTCTTTTTAATGGCACCCTTGCAAGACATGCGCCTACGTAACTGGCGCGGTCGTAGGTGGCCACCGTGTAGCTTCATCATACCGCGATGACTGAATGAGCGCAACAAATGTTCGTCCAAATAGGCCTGGACATCGGGATGTAGGCGATCGGGGTAGCCATCTTCGGTGCTGCCCAAAAAACTCAGGTCTGTGATAGCTGACGTATTCAGGAAATCTTTGAGATTACTCAACATTACACGCGTGCCGTTAATATAGCCGGACTTGAGCTTACGCATTGTCTGAATCATGGCCAGAGGTATTTTATCTTGGTCTACATATGTATGTGAAACATTGCAATCATATTAGAATTTTCAAGTTAATTACATATGTATCAACATCAAAGCGTTGGACAATGAAACAAAATTAGACAAATGTTAAATCAAAGTTGTTTCCTTTATAATACAATATTAGTATTTATTAGACAAGCATCTACATATATAATTATGTATGTGTTTGTGTATGATATCTATGTACGTACATGTGAAACAAATTTGCAAATAATATCGAATAGTGCGAAGTTTAAGATTTTCGTTGAATTTAATTTTTGTTTGAATTGTCTACGTTAAGTTCTTTCTTAAGACTTTCGATCTCACTAGCTTGGTATTAGGGTGTTCGAAAATTCGAGTTCACCTACACACATAATATTTTATTCATAGATATCTAGTTACGTAGTTCTATTATTTACATATGTACACATTATTGATACACCGATTTAGTAACAAAAGGGAAGTTATAATTGGAGCGGATACGCAAAACAAGGGGTATGCTTTGTAATAATAATATAAGCAATTTTGTTAAAAATCTTGCACCAAATTTCAACTTCATTTAAGAGTCAAATTACATAAGAAAACAGGTAAAGGCTCAGTTAGTCTAGACTTAATCTACGTAACGCAACCTAATATATTGGCCAACGCGATATATTTTTGCGCTCAGGTTTATTTATAGACGGTAAAGTGAAACTCAGCTGAAAAGGAAAATACAAAAATAAAAAATATTTTCGCTTCTGGCTAAGTTGACGTTGAGTTATCATTGACGAATTCTTACGTAAATTAAGTCTAGACTAACTGAACCTTAAGTGCTGCCTTTGGCTATGTGATACGTTTCATAAATTGTAACTTTAATCGAATACTTATTACATTTTTTGCTTAAAAATATTAAATTTTAAAGTATTCAATCAGTGATAAAGCGATACATTTTATGGAGCCCCGCACTTGATGATTTTGTCAGTAGACCTTGTATGGCTGATAAGTAAATATGTAGCTCACACAATTTCACGGTTTAAATGTCTAAATAAAGGATTTTCAAAGCAAAACATCATATCTGAACAATCAGTTATAAGTTATAGTAACACGATCTTAACTATTTTAAGTGTACGCTTTCTATTCATAAATGTGAAAATAAATCAACATTTCATCTTCTTAGCAGCCTCATGGTGGGAGTTTATGACATCATTACTGAAATATCAGCGGGATGCCCCTAAATCGACTCAGCTCCTCCTTCTGAGCCAATTGGAATATCTTTTTATGGGTCTATCTCTTCTTCTTCCTTGAGTTTTGACAATTTCTTCGTTGAAAGCATTGCTCATTTTCTTCCATACATATAAAATAGGCTCGAATTTGTTTTTACAAAATTGTCAACATCTTAGTCTTAGCTACTTCAAAAAATAAATTTTTCTTGTGCGTTATATGGAAGAAAAAGTGCGACACAGTTGCAGAAAAAAATTATCAAAAATTAACGGAAAATTTTAGCCACTTGCAAATGGATGGGCTATAAAACTGCATACCCGAAAAGTTTCTAAACATTCTTATTAAAAAGTTTGAAAATTTAATGGCAAATTTATTGAATTTTCGTGAATTTTATATAAAGTGTGAAAATTTGATTTATCTGGTTTATGCAGATTCATGTTAAAAATGAACTATGTAAGTAATTTTTAAGCAAAAAACAAAACCGACTTCAATTCTCATATACAAATTTAGGATTACGGTTAATTTCTTCATGATCCAATGATCAGATCTAAAGCTAAAATTTATTATTAGCATTAGTAGAATTATCGAAATCGGTTAACGTGGTCCAAAGATATGCGGTAAAATACAAAAAAAAAATAAATTCCACGAACTGATAACCTGTAAATGGAAACAATATGGAAATTCATCTAACAGACCTATTCTGCTTGTAATCGACAATTTTGTAGCAAGCTAATTTTGTTACCAACAATCACCACTTGCAACCGTAATTCTATTTACCTTGGTAACGTTTTAATTTATTCTGCAATTCAGCTATGAAGTTTTGCAAAAATTCTGGTGTTGCATATTTCATGGGGCAATATTTTGTTACCTGCTCATGAGATGGTAACAAAATTTGCCGGTTACAAGAGTGTGGAGAATGCGAAAAGGGTTTAAAAATTGACAGTAACTTTATTTACCGGTAAAAAAATTTTTGTTACCAAAGCAGAATAGGCCTGTAAATGTGTAAATGCCTCGTAACCACGTAAACTGCCTAAATTTGCTTAATTTTGTATGGAAACCCGGTTTATTTACAAGGTATGCACAGTTACGTGACATTTACGCTTTTAGATAAATACTCTGGATATTTTATAAAAAAATATTCTAATATTATATTATAGTAAAGTGTAACTTTTGACTGTACATACAACAAGAATAATTGAAGTATTTACGTTAGTGAGGTCAAGATCTTGGAAAATAAATTTGTACATGCCTTTACATGTTGATTATTTGACAAGTCGATTTTTTCATACGCAAAATGTTTGCTTGCACCATTACACACTGGTCTGCGGGTTAGGTCCAAAAAGAAAAAATATTAACAACACTGTAGGGAAAATCTCAAGTTTTTAAAATGACACAAAAACGCCGAAACACGTAAACTTAATTGGGTCGTAGACTGTGGATCTGCATCCATATTAGGTAATTTCCCCAAGATATTTTAATTTTTGTAAAAACATTCAAACCTTAACAAGGAAAAATTTAAAAAGATAACAAATCTATTGTAATTTAATTTTTTCATTTATATTAAAGTGTGTTCTTTCGCCAAAAAGTTAAGCCATTGACGATGAAAACCAATGGATAAATAAACAAATTGTGAATGGTCAAATGCGCAAATAATTTTTTGTATGAAATACATATATGTAAGCAAGAAAGAATGTTACTCATACGCCATGTACACGGTCATACTCGATCTTGGCGTATGAGTGATGTGACCAACTATTTCATAGCTCAAAGAAGTACAGCTTAGGTTAGGTAAATTCTCTAATCGAATTTTAATGTTGATCTCTAATGGGACTCGAATTTGAATTTCAAACTGCTATTTGCTTTATTAAATAAAATTTTTATTAAATGTATTTGCAATATAATAATAATGAATTATTTGAACTTAAAAAAATTATGATTCATTCATTTGGAATATTGCTTATTTACACTTATTTGAATTTGCGTTGTTTCTCTAATCGTTCTCGAATCGAATTCTAATGTAGTTCTCTAACTTCGTCATCGACTCGAGGACGATTAGAGAAATACCATAGTTATCTAATGTAGAAATCCAAATTTCTCTAACGTTAAAGACTGTGTTTGCTGGGAAGCATATATAAAGCCCTTGACTGACAGTCACGAGGAATCGCGTTTCTTATGTACAGGTAAAGGTCTCTCTAGCGTTTTTATCAAACCCGAAGAGACTGATAGGCCTAAAATCCCTAGGCTAAACATGAGAGCCTTTTCCGGCCTTCGGGATGAACGCAACACTGACTACCCCTCAAGCCATGGGGATGTACCCGGTCCTCACGCTGTTCGCATAAATAGGATCCAACCAATTGCACGTCACCTTCAGAGCCCTTTGCAGCTGCGCAGGTATGATGCCATTGGTCCCCGACGACTTTAATGGTTTAAACAGGACATGGGGGAAGTTCTGTAATCAGTTAGCGACAATTTTCGAATCCCTATCGCACTCTTTGACGCAAAAGCATATATATGATGCGTAAAAAAGTGCGATAGCGATCCGAAAGTTGTCGCTAACTGGTTATAGAATTTCCCACCAGAAGTACAAAATATCGAAAAGAAGTACATTCGAAGTACGAAGTACAAGAGCGAAAAAAGAAGTACTGTACTTCCGAAAGAAGTACGGTTGGTCACATTACTCATGTATGTATATGCATTTTTATAACGGGTCTCCTCGAACAATTCACTGTAAGCTTATATCGTTTTATATCAACGACTGATAAATGCATACTACTTCTGTGCATTAAAAAATGTATGTAGCAAAAAAAGTATTTTTACGGCCATATTTTAATTATCTAACCTCTGCAAGGCTATTCTTTGTCAATGCTATTCGTATCTGGAATTCTATCCCTACCTCTATTCGAAGTGGGTCAAATAAAAGAACGCCATTTATCTGTACTTTCTCAGAACTAAATATTTACATATGTATATTTTACTTTTTTAATTTTTGAATCTGGGTTTTGCTTTCATTTAGTCATCTGTGGTGATCTCTGCTACATATATGTGATATACATTTTATTTTTAGTTGTTTTGTACTAGAAAATATCTATGATCTTATTGTACTAGTGTCTTTCTCTTAATAAATGAAATGAAATGCTATACAGTATTTTAGAAAAACCGCGGTCTTATTTTTTTTTATCCAAAATTAGTATAGATACGAACGTTATTCATAAACTGTATACAGATCCGTAATCTACGACCCAAAAATAAGTTTAAGTGTCTCGAAGTTTTTTTGTGTCATTTTAGCGTCCCTCCAGCTAGCTTGAGTTAAGAGCGAATTTCACCTAATTTCTCAATTAATTGAAAACAATTTTTTACCACTGCGATATATAAGTTAAAAAAAAAATTATTTACTTTTAATATGCCCACGTGTAAATAGTTTCTGAAAGAATGCATGAATAAGTTATTATTTATAAGCTATTTACAAATCGCCATCATCAAAGCAAAGGGTCCTAAATGAATAAATTCTCATTTTACAGCGAAATATTTCAAAAGGCATTTCCTAAAAAAAAAAAGAAAAAATATCAATTCAAAGGTGACACAACTCAAAATTACACGTTTGTCAGAAAATGCGAAAAACTATTTTTTAACACATGCTAATCATATCCTTGCAAATATGACTTTACCTAAGATTTTTACAACAAATTGCAATAAAAATTTGCTCCAGCTTTTACTAAAAGGTAAATAAAAGCTCAGTTTACATTTTTAGCGCATAATTTCGGAAATGACAAATTTTGAGCTGTGTCACTTTTGAAGAAAGCATGCATGGGTGAATAGTTTTCGCAAGCAAGAGTTAAAAAAAAAATATTAGAAAAATACATTTGCTACTGGGTAAAAATGGTCGGATTATCAATTTTCTAAAACACATTCGAAAAAATCATTTTTTTTTTTTTAATAAATTTAGCCTTCGTAAGCTCCAAAGCTGATATATACATATATGGGTTTACGTGCAGCAATATATACGCAAATTGACTATTGAAAAGTGCATACATAAATATTTATAAGATGATTGCCTATATGTTTGTACCAAAAAGAGATTATGTAGTTACCTAGCATGTAATGTGTGGCCATTAGAGTTATGGTCGGTCTTCCTAACATGTGCCGCCAATTGTTTGTTAAAAAAGCTAAATTTGTTGTGAAATTGCTAGCAAGCAAGTCGGGATCACGAGTGGTGTAGTATTCTTCATAGTCGATATTCTGCGACCAAGTTCATTCCAAATTTGATTTCATAACATTAGTTGATGAGAGATGGAGCATATTAATTTTAAATGTACATACAAATGAATGCATTGTGAAAAGGTTTTTTCTTTGGAAAATCATAAAGCTAGAGCGGCTAAAATGCTACTATTTAACAGATTTTCTCCCATATGGTGGGAATCAAAATCTTGGGAATACATATTCCTGAACAGATTTACATTAGATATTTACAATAATAAGATTTCGAAACATATGTACATACATATATGTGCCTGTAGATATACAATGTACTTCTATATTGCTAGTAGAATATGATCACAATCCCTATAGCTAGCGTCGTAAAATATGCAAGAGTTTTCTTAAAGCTAATATTTTCAGAATGGGTTGCATTTCAAAATAATACGTTCGTCAGAAAATGCAAAAAACTATTTCGTAGCACATGCTAATCATATGCGCAAAGGCGACTTTACCTTAGGTTTTTTTTTTAGCAAATTATAACAAAAATTTGCTCCAGCTTTTGCTGAAAGGTCAATAAAAGCTCTGTGTACATTTTTAGCGTATAATTTCAAAAATGCCAAATTTTGAGTTGTGACTCTTTTGAAGACGGTGTGCGATATGTTACAATTTTTTGATTCGGGTCACGCGTTTGGACACGATAACCCAAAATCATTTCACAAATAACCGAACCGTCCTCGAATTGTCTTTTACTAGGCATTTTTCTATAAATAAAAATTTTAGAAAACGAAACTGCAGTACTTTTCATCTTATGTGCATGCATATATATATATTTTTTAGCAGCGCCACATCTTTATCAAAAAATTCCGCGAATCCAAAAAGTTACAAGTTGCAGGGCAACATTATAACTCAACTTCCTCTCTCTTCCACGGAGATAACGGTACCTCGTTTAGAGGTTTAAAAAGATTTTGCGTTAGAAATTTGTCATCAAACTGTATTAGCAAAAAACTTTATTTTCGAACCTGCATCAAAAAGAAAATTTTGAAAAAAAATGTCGCTTACGTTATTTTGGCGGTTAGGGCTCGATATGATATCGAACGTCATTTTGAAACGGTGGCCATGCTTATTGAGAAATTACATCGATAATTTTGAAAAACCCTAAAAACTAAGTTCACCAAATCTTTAAGACTTGTAAAAAAGTAGTGTTCCAAATTATGTGTATAACACTGAATGGAACATGCGTGTACTAACAATATAGAAGTACTACATATGTAAATGTTTCCAATTTAGCACCACTAATTAAACTTCAACTTTGAAAAAAAAATAAAGAGAGAAATGCTTGATATCGTTGTTTAAAGTACAAAACCGCGTATCGTCATTCTGCAAAACCGCGTAACTGACATTTACTGCCAAAAACTGGATTTGTTTACACAAGCTCTTGGCTCAATCCTTATACATTCGTTCTGAAATATACTAGCCAGAAATGCGATTGCTTTATAAAAAAGACAACCATTTTGAAAAGTGGGTGTTTTTACTCTCTAGAAAGTAATTTATGCAACCTCACATACGTTTACAAAGGCACACTCTTTTACTCGTATCCTTGTTATGGCATATTTAAGCATAAATTATGCCTTTTGGTGTAATATGGAAATAAGCGCATTAGCTGTGTTTTCTTGGGCAATGATCGGGATCCGGGTACAAATTGTGTCAACCCTAATAAGATAGATACAGATCGTTTTTGTGAGAAATGATCGCGACATTGAGCTGGATGAGCCAAGAAAACGTGACTATTAAATTCATATGTATGTTATTATATGCTATATTAAAACTGAATAAATTCTACTGTTTCAAAACGTATGAAGAAAACTATGTATAATTGTTTATGTAAAAGCAAGACTGTTAAAACTGGTGCTTAGTATAGTCGTTTTGTTTATAGTTTATAGTATAGCATTAACACAATAATGATTTGAAAATGTCAAAACCCAAGTCCAAATTTTTAAATGTCATTTACAAAATTTTTTTTAGATGTATCTTGCTTTTACGTGTATGTATTTAAAAAATCTACGCGAGTGTGTTCTAGCAAAACTTAAAGATGTTAATGCATCCCTACTCATGGTGACAATAGTGTGGCAATTCAGTATAAGTACAGATGTAAGTTCAGAAAAGTAGAGTATAAACAAATATGTAAGTGATACATAAAAGAACAACTGTATAAAACGTTTCAAAGAAAATAATCAAATAAGTATTTAACCGACCTAAGTGAATTTTTCTCAAAACTAGAGTCACTAACGGACGACCCAGCAGATCCCAAGCTGACTTTAGGAAATTTATCTCTCCTTTCAGGATGTCAATCATTAATTCATTATCAGATGCGATATAAAAACGACTCAAGTCAACAAACTAACGTAAATAATAACGTACATAATGTTAATATACAGTACTTTTTTTTATATAGAAAGAATCGTCATTTTCATTCATTTTGGAACAGCGAGTAAATGGCCAAGTTTAATCAAATGACGATTCATATTTAAAATTTTGTATGGATGCATAAAACAAAGCAAGAACATTCGACTTACTTGTGGTGTAAACGCAAATATACGGTCCTTTAGAGAGTATAATTTACTTGTGCTCAATATACCGACATCTCGAGACTTACGCCCAGTTAACCCTAATTTGCGATTACGACCTAAATACGTGTATAAGTGGCTGAGTACTCGCGCCGGTTGTACTTCGATTGGCGCTACCTCTGCTATTGTTTGTACATGTAAATCATGTTCCGTCAATTTGTCACGTATTTCGTTATCCTCAGCTATGATTACCACTTGAACAACTACGTCAGGTTTTTTCTGAGCACCCAAACGTCGATTGAGAGGGTCTAGCTCACCAACTGCCAAAAAGCCCTGTGAAAAGAGATATACACTCGAGATTGCACACGCATGTTAAATTTGTGAAATACCTCCTGCAAAAGGCGGCCTAATATAAATAAAGATTGACCCCAAAGAAATGGACATCTGCCCACAACTTCACGTGGTTGAGAACCGGGATGTTGATACTCATTCGGTACTAAGTCAATTGGGACTGCGTAACTTTCTGGTATAAGCAAAGTTCCATCTTCTGATCGGACCATAATTTTCTAAATACATATACATTTACATATATTTTATAAATCTTAGAATTGTTAAATAAATTCGAAATTTTTACCTCAAGGCGATCAGCGTACTCTTTAACGGACAATTTGTCATTTTGAAAAGAATGGAATAGTATTAGATAACAAAAAAACAACGGCCACTCGCATTCAATGTTTTCAAACATGCGCAACTCCCACCGTTCGTAGTACAATCGGGTTGGGTCCTCTTTGGGCGTACGATAACCGTCCCGTAGGAAGCGTTTGCAGCCATACTTTCCTTGAAGTCGAGACAAAATTGCATCTTTTGTGTTACGGATCAGTTGGGGGTCATCAGCGGCAAAAGCCGGAAAACCTATTACGCATAGTAATCCTGAATCCAGTTCTTTGCTATTTGACTCGCGTGGCAGCATGGATTGCAAAACAGCTTGACATTTGTGCGCTTCATCTGCTAAAACATGTATAACACTTGCTGGGCCACCTCGAGCCCCAAATAAATCCAATTCGTTCATAGCTTCTAAAGCTGCTTTAGCCATGCCGATAGAACTTGCATTTAGTTCAGGTTCGCCTGAAGAGAGATATTCAATGACAAAAGTGTATATTTATGCTTAAGTTTATTTTTTTTACCGTGATTTGTTTTGTCGCCTCGCTCCCATATACCATAATCGGGAATGCAGTATGCAGACTCGATGTAAAATACCAAGTTTTGTATAAAAGATACTTCGTCCAGAGAAAATACAATTTGCAATCCAGATGCTGTCATTTGCGCCAAAATCAAAAGATACAGCGAAACTGCATCAATTTGTAAATGACCCCATTCGCCGTCTCCGACCACAGGCTGACCGTTTTTACTCGAGTATTTTGCGTGCAATGAGTCTAATGGATTTTGTGTCATCTTAAAGCGTTCCACCTTATCCTTTTGGTTCATCATTGCCATAAGCAAGCCTCGCATTAATTTTACACAACTTTGCTCTAGTTCGTAGCATTTGGCACGATCCTCGTCTTGATCAGCAATCTTCTTATAAGCCATTGACAGACCCCATACAGCCAGAATACAATAGACATTGTCACGAATCCAAGCATGGCTGTTATTTTTGGAAGCTGGGAATAATCCAGTTACAGGTTCCTGGTGTGCCATGATCAGACGGTGAACAATACGCTGATAATAATCCAGGCGGACGCCTGAATTGCTTCGGGATCGCATTTTTCAAAATATCAATTCTTTTATAAGTGCAAGTGAGATCAAACTATTTGAAGAGCAATATCTAGGGGTGCTTCGGATACTCTTGCAGCCCTCACTGCGATATCCTTATATAAGATTTGTTTTTCTGCGTGGTTTTTATCTTAAAAGAAGTTTGCACTTGTTTATTTTCTAATATGCAGACTATAAAAGTATTTTCACATTGGTTAAATTAAGAAAATTAATACTTACTTTTTTAACTAAACCAATAAAAATATTGCCAGATGATTGCTGCAGCGTTTTCGCTATGCCCAAAATGTCACTCCAATGTCAAAGTAATCACTAATCAGCTGATTGGTAAATGCACCCTTGGTGTGAGAGATTTGTGATGGTTTGTGAAAGCCAATGCCGAGAAATCGCTAGTATTTATAATGTACTTTAAATATTTAAAGTTTTCAAGAAACAACAACAATAATAATAAACTTTGTCTGGCAAATCATTCCTTCCTTTGATATTTATTGAAAAAATTGTGCGCCCTTTCACGCCCAATTAAGCAGGCTATACTGTACTTATGTTCCAAAGTGGATTCTGAGTGTTCATTCCAAGGCGAATTTATGCAAGGTGTTGATGGCGAATTTAGATTTTCGTCTCGGTACTTATGAATGTCAAAATGATGTGTTTGTTGTAAACAAGGCGAATTCATATTACAACAAACACATCATTTTGACATTAAAAAGTACCGTGGCAAAAATCTAAATTCGCCATCAACACCACTTTGTATAAATTCGCCCTGGTTAATTCAATCCAGAGAACAAGACGAATTTATACAAGGTGGCAAGGCGAATTTATACAAGGTGGTGTTAATGGCGAATTTAGATTTTCGCCGCGGTACTTCGTAATGTCAAAATGATGTGTTTGTTGTAATATGAATTCGCCTTATTCACAACAAACAAGTACCGCGGCGATTTTGACAAAATCAAGGCGAATTTATACCGCTGCGAAATCAGCGGATTCGATAACGCCACCCAAGGCGAATTTATACTTAAAATTCGCCTTGGTTTTTTATTGGATTAACTCCCTTCTGCTCCCGCAACATTTTAGCGCAAATTTCACTTGTTTGCAATTTAAAGCAATCGTCAACTGTTTAATAATAAAGAACTTTAAGAATTTTTGGATTCTAAAACATTATTTTGTGGATTGAGATAACTTTGAATTTAATAAGAATAAGCTAAGGCCAGGGAGTTTGATCAGAAGACGCAAGGTGCTAGCAGTTGTTTCCGAAAAGTATTTGCGAGTGAGTGCAAACGTTTGTATACAACGCATAATTTGGTTAAACAAAAAAAAAATAAACAAAACTACTCCATACAAGAAGCAGCAGCAGTCTCTCCAATTTGGGGGGTTCTTGTCTATAAAAAACACTAAGCAAACTTCCAGGCCACAGTTTGTTTTCTATATATGTTCGAAAAATGTCGACAAATTTGTTGGATTCTGGTGATTGTGGGGATGGTCGAGATGGAAGGCGAGGAAATTATAAGGACATCTATGAATTGTTAGAGGAATTATGCAAAACTTTGGCAAGTCCTTCTGATAATCACAGTAAGTTGATCTTTTTAATGCTACTTTATATGTATACTTACAATAAATAGTTACCTTATGCTCACATTTTCAATGGCAGGTCTAACAAAGAACTATCAATTTATGTGTAGATTTAGCTATGATCTGAAAAATTAAACACTTGAAAGAAAAATTAATGCATGAAATTGTCAACAAGTAACGATACTGGCAGTGTCGTTTGTTTCAGCTAAAGGGAGGCCCAGCAAGTGCGTAACTTCAACAGGATCAGTCCATATGGCATTCGAAGAGGTGCCGTGAGTCATGTGGCGACTCCCGCATGCCGGGTATTGGTTTGGCACATCCTCGTTTATTCTGCTCTGGTATGAGTTAAGCCTGCTGGAATAGCCAGAGCGAAGTTGAGCTATTGTGGTGAGGGTCTCCCGAAGCAGACAAAGTTCTGTCCCATCCACGTCAGGTGGTTGTGTGCCCAGTACGGCATTCACAGGTCGAGAGTCTATATAACTTGAGATCGACAGGCAGGGAGCTGTTGTGCTTCGCTGTTGATACTAATATTTTTTTTTTTCAAACCAATTAAAGGGGTTTTGAATTTGATATGCGCAATAAAATTAAATATTTTGTGCGAAGTGGCTGTATATGTATAACCAATCAAATTTATGTTTCTTCAATCATATGCAAAATCAATATTTTAAATTATTGAATAGAAATAAAATTATGTTAAATTGTTTACGTGCGTATTTTGAAGGTATGTGTGTACATAACTCATACATATTGCATATTTTCTTGGATTTTTGCAGGGGAAATTTTGCGACACGTTACACAGTACATATCCAATTGTCCGACAGCTTTGAGCTCAACATTGCCTTACGATGAAACTTCGTTACTGACGAAGATTGCAAATCACCTTGATGCCACAGCCGCAAGAGCGGCGACACCGACTGCGCCGTCCGCTGATGCAACAAAAACGGGTACTGGAAGTTCTGCTGAAGACTCGACAGGAATTGCAAGCAATAGCGCACTGTTTTTAAAGTTTCACGAACAACTGAAAGCATCAGTGAGTATAAACAATGTACCCTACAAGCAAAACGAGGAGTTTGCTTTGTATATTTTTAGATATTTTTTGGTGGTTTATGATAAATTATAAAAAACATAATTTTTTCTAATTTACAACTTTTTGCTTTTAAATCTAATTTGAAATTTAAGAGTACAATAGCAGATGTGACATTAGTTTTAAATATTTCACTTTTGTTATTCTTTTTCATAAGCTTCCGAATGAGCAAAAACGTACCGCTCTTCTGACATTCTTATATTTCATGGCGGACTCTAAGTATCCATCTGAGAATGGTTACAATGGCGGAGTCGGCAACAACCAGCGCAGTCATTTAATGCCCACAGCAAACTCTGCGCTTCAATCAATACGTTCTCATCTGATGCATAAATCTGTTGCTCAGGCGCAGTCGAACAATTCCACACTTCCGTCGGCCACCAGATCACAACATGTAAGCCAGTATTAGAAACTAACAGTTACAAATCTTGAACGTTTGTTTTTATTGCAGACAATGCTAACAGGGCGTGGTGCATTTAGCCGATTTACCCCTGAAAGCGATACGGCCGGTGGCAGTGTAGGGGGTAGCCATGGTACTCACTTTTCAACTCTGCGAGCGCACAGCAGTAAATCACTGGAACTCCAGCATAATCTCAACGATGACATAGTACAAAATATTATATACGCATTCACAGGAATACAAGGCAAATACCTTAAGAAGGACGTAATCTCAGGTCGTTTTAAATTGGATTCAAAAGCAAAAACTTTAAGCGTGGTGCAGGCTGGCATGTTGCTAAGGCTTTCTGAATTGGGGTATTTTTAGGGCTAATATAAATAGAATACAACTTAGTAACTTTCTTATTTAAGCTATTTTCACGACTTGGTTCAGTCATACACGGATACCAAGAGCGGTTTGTGTCCCCTGGGTTTTATGGGACAAGGATTTGTTTCTGCGTTGAAAAATGAGTTGACTAGGTACTATGGTATGGTTGCTACTCTTCAGGAACAGGTATTAAATTATATATAATTTGATTTCATAGCAATAGCATTGCGTTAATAATGGTTGCATTTCAGCTTAATAGACAAAGAGATTTTGAGCATAATACTATTTTAAAAGGCAATAGTATCGTGCCAATGCGTCATGAACAACTAACATTAATGAAAATTCTCGTATGGTCCGTTGATGCTCTTAAAAGGCTCAAGTGGCTAGCCACCATAGCAGCTGCGTGTCAGGAGAAAAAAGGTGGTGCACTCGCTTCAACGGTACACAGTTTTCTGAATAACGGCAACCCTACTGTAAAGTCCTTGGTCCGTGAACTTTTGCTTGCGATTTGTGGGCCTCTCTATCAAATGCTATCACATTGGCTGCTAGAAGGGGAAATCAATGATCCGCATGGCGAGTTCTTTATTGAATGTCTGGCCGAAGTTGGACCCGATCGCCTGTGGCATGATAAGTATCGGGTACGCACATCTATGTTACCCAATTTTGTCTCAACGGAAATGGCACATAAAATTCTGGTTACGGGGAAAAGTATAAATTTTTTGTGTGAAGTATGCGAAGACAATAGACCAGTTAAAGGACGCGATGAACTACGTCAGTGTATTGAAGAAAATGGTGAGTTATTAAACAATGAAGTACAAACAAAGTTTTACACAAACACATATTATTTTGAGAATTTATTCTATCCAATAAATCATTAATTCAAAGCGGTCACAAGAACCCATACGTTCAAAAAATATATATTAGTAAAAATCAAAACCACGTTTATTTTAGATTTTTGTTGGCTTTTTAATCGTAATTATTGTTTTACAGCTGATCATATATTTTCACATGTTGCTGATACAAAATTGCATTCAACAATTGATGCTATTTACTTGAATACTTCAAAACGTGTTCTAGACATTGTCATGGGACCGCACAAACTTCTTGAACACCTACAAGCAATGCGTCGCTATTTGCTGTTAGGACAAGGTGATTTCATCGGAATTCTCATGGAAAATTTAAAGTACGTCAGTTACACGAACAATTATCCAAGAACCACTATAAAATTCAAGTTTTTTTTTTGTTAATAGATGTGAACTGGATAAACCGGCAAAAGAGCTTTACTGTTACGACCTCTCATCGATAATGGATGCCGCAATACGTTCTACAAACGCACAATATGATGATCCTGAAATTCTGAACCATTTAGATGTGCGATTATTAACACCATGTGATGGTGATATCGGTTGGGATATACTATCATTACAGTATACCGTACGTGGTCCCTTGGCTACTATGCTTGAACCATGCATGGGCATTTATCAAATGCTATTTAAACCACTTTGGCGCATGAAGCACATGGAGTTTGTACTATCATCAAAAATTTGGAAAGATCAAAAGTGTAATGCCAAGGTAAGTTTAAAATAAACTCACAATATTCAAGTCTATCACTGAGTCCATCGTAGTCCAATGTTTCGCAAAATCTACGATAATGGTTTTACTAAACACGAATATTTATTATTAGAATAAATTTTTAATGATTTAGTGTTCGCATAATCGTAGATTTCACGAAAATCTTATTACGACGGATATAGTCATAGCCTCGGTTATAACATCCACTGGTTTGAAATATTTTTCAGTTTTATTTCTGTTTAGAGATGGCAACAATAAATCATTCCATTGCGATTTAATTGTGTCACAAAGTTATTTTTCATTAATCGAGTGATTAATTGACATTGTAATTAATTGATTGTGTTCTGATTAATCATATCAATCGTTTAAAATTTATTTTCTGCCATCCCTAATTGTGTGTAATTTTTTTCGACGAACTACTTGAAACTAAATCAAAATACCCTTGTGGCCACCTGATAAGGTCAAGTGACATTTTGACTAGGTTTGGCTATAATTTCCCAGAAATAGTCAGAAAAATTCCGAAGTAGTCAGATTTAGTCCAAAAAGCATTCCTTAACTGGAAAATGACAGCAAAAATGAGAGAGTGTTGGCAGTGAGAGTGACTCTCGTCAGTCTGAAGTAGTCAGAAGAATTTTTGCTGGCAAAATCTTGAAAAGTGTCAAACTCAACTGATTTTAAATAACGGAAATTAAAGAATTCACAAAAAGTGAGAATAATCTAAAAAGTAAAAAAAGTGAATTGAAAGTGGAAGGAGGCAAACAAAAATTGATATAGTAAGTGTTTATTGTGCTTGTGCTTGCGTGACTGTGTTTTGTACATACATTTCTTTTCTTATTTGACGTTAGTTTTGTTGTTGACATTCTTTGGACTAAAAATTTGGTTTTCTGCGGTCCTTAACTTTTTCCTGTTATTCTCTTGTAGTGAGCGCATTTTGCTTACGCTCTTGCATTTTGACATGTATTTATTTTGTTTACATTTTTTTTTTATAAAATTCTAGGACTACACTAACTTCGTACAGAAATTATAAAAATTCAACAAACTTTAACATTTGCACCCAAAAATTTTAAACTTTTTATTGAGCTCATTAAGTTTTAGTAGGCTAAAGTGCAAATTTCAAGACGCGTTGATTTTTTTTTTTGGCTGACAGTATTGTGCATTTTCTTCCATATAAAATATGCCCGACAATTTCGTTGGTATGTGAGAAAATGCCTAGCACCATCAGCAAAAATAATTGTTAAAAATCAACGCGATTTTCTGGAGCCTTGAAGTTTGCACTTTAATCTACTAAAATTTAATGAGCTACAAAACTGCATACCCAAAATTCTAAATAAAAAGTTTGAAATTTTTGGGCGCAAATGTTTTAAGTTTGTTGACTTTCCATAATTTTTGTACAAAATTTGAAATGTGGATTTATGTAACGCTGGTTAGGTAAAGTGCTAGACTTTTATAAAAAAAAAAAAAATAAATAAACAAAAGAAAAATAGCCAAAACGAGTCAAAATCTCACTTGACTTAATCAGCAGACAATAAGTGTATGTACAATGCCGGACAAAAGTATCTGCACAGAGAGTTTTTCGCAATGAACGCAAAGTTTTATATTGTAATTTCTTTCCGAAAATATTTTAAAAAGATATTACAAGAAAAAGCATAAGCAATAAAATTTAAACTTTGTGCAGGAAAATTCAACAAATTTGCATACTTATTTGCATACTGCGTGAATAAATTGCCAAAAAAAACGCGGGTTTTTAAAATTGAATGGGCTATAAAACTGCATACTTAGAATTTTTCTAAAAAATCTGATTAGAAAGTTGGAAATTAGTTTGCTAATTTATTGATAATTTCTTGAGTTTCACACAAAGTTTAGAGATTTTATTTGTATGCTTTTTGTTGTACTATGAACTGTATTTTTATATAAAATTAGCGAAAATAAATTATAGTAAAAAACTTTGCATACATTGCGATAAATTCTCAGTGCCAATACCTTTGTCCGGCACTGTATGTAGCCTTAATGTGCATACACATGAGCCTTCGCATAAAGAAACGATTTGAAAATCTCAATATTTTCGAAGAAATATTTTCTATTCATAAGTGACTAAACGGGAGGCATTTGGCGAAACCCTAAGAATTGTTTTGAAAGGTGAATTACCCCGAGTGACTAGCGCTCATTGACGGTAATTGAGGTCAACCTACGTAATTAAGAAAATTAAATCAATTAATGAGCCCCACCCTATGCGACACCAATCATTTAAATATAGTACCTAGAAGTAAATTAAAATACCATTAATTATTCATGAGATTATAATTACCTTAAAAACAGCGTTTTCGCGTTATTCTTTGAAGCAACAAAACTGACCCGGTAATCTTATCCCAAACAAACTTTAAGCTTATAAAGCACTTTTGATAAGACATTCGAAAAAATGATAAGACAAATTGATTGAAATCTGAGCTAGTATTCAGAATTGGCATTTTATTTATTTATTATTTTTTTAAATACAACTATTATGCTCATAAAACAATGTTAATATGTCCTTTTCATTTGAATTTAATTAATCGTTTACCCTGCCTCCCATATATTTAAACATGAATTACAATACCAATTTATGTATGTATGTATATGTACTTTTTATAATCCCGACACGGAATGAATATTTTTATTATTACATGCTAAATCTTTACAACTTAGCATCTGTCTTGAGAAGAGGAGCCAGCTTTTGGGATAACATAATGTTTCCCGAAATCTTGAGTTTGCCCTTCATGAAGGCGGCCTGTGGATTTAGTTTCCCGAGAGCAATGTCCACCATATCTTCATCCGCCACAGTCAGCGTAGTATCGACTTTAATATCCTTGGCAGGTCCTTCGTATGCTTTAGCATTCTTGCAGTCCAAAGCTACACAGAAAAATTTGTTAAAATGTATTATCTGCTCAAAAGAAATACATATAAACACATGGTTTCATTAATTGCGACAAATTTCTTTTTGGACATTGAACTCCACATTCCGATTATATTAAAACTTGGTATGAAACTTTTATAGTTGTCTTTATATACAGCATATATACATATATACCCTACAAGACATTGCTGAGCACTTTAGGCAAAAATTCTCACACATTTACACTTTTGTTTTTGTAGTACGGCATAAATGAGTAGTTTACTATTAGTACTGAGGACTTTCTGATGACAACATTGAGGGGAAAGTACTCAATTTTTTCCCATGGCCTGAACGAAAATGAGGACTTTGATAAGCACTTTTGTGATTAGGGATAATGATAATATGAGTACTCATATGATACTCAGCTGTCTTGTAGGGAACATATGTACCTATGTATATACATCGTACATACATATGTAGATGCTTTAAATTGAAAGGCAAGTCACACCTTATAATATTTAACTATCCTAATATACTACTCACTCCATTCCTTTACCACTTTGCCATCTTTGGTGATTTTATAGAGGAAGACACCATTGATAGCCTTTGCCTTGGCTTCGTTTTCCTTCACGCCATCAATAATTTTTTGAAATACGGCATCAGAAGCAAGCGACATCTTTAATAATTAACAAATTCGACAAAAGCTAAAATGTACGAAGTCTTATTGCGCCAGATACAAAGTCCATACAACGCCGACAGGTGAAAAGGTAAACGTCAAGTAAAGAGAAACGTTGCTGCCTAGGCGAATTTATACAAGCGGTGTTACTGGCGAATTTAGATTACAACAACGACAACCATATGCATGATTCAATAATACAAGGTTAGATAATTATTGACAGCTGCGGTTTGACACTCCCTTACAAAAGGTTGCATTTACGAAGGACGGAGAAAGGGGAAGAATGCCATCTCTTGGTGCGAAAATGGTAGTAGAAAAGTACGCAAAGTAGGAAATTATTAGTGAAATTTCTTTTTGTAAATTCTAATGTATTTGCAGGAAATCTGGCATTTTAAACGAAATGTTGACCGTAATATTGATATATCTACGTGAATTACGTAATTTATGTGCTATTTAGCAGTATAAAAACTTCAAAATGACTCAAACTTAAAATAAGACTACTATGAGATTGATGTAAACATCTAATTTAAAAACAGTTTATGTTTTCATCAGTTAAATATGCTTCATATGCACATACAAGTAAACATATTTCACGAAAGCTTATACTTCTATTTCACACCAAAGCTACACTGTTTCTATGTAAATTTACAAAGAAGCAACACGGTGCCACTGCTAAGGGAGCGGTGCGAGAGAGACAACTGTCAGTTTATCGAACCTTGTATTATTGAATCATGACCATATGTATTTTGTATGGAGGGTGTTATGTCAAATCTCAATTCGCTCCAAAGTTTACATGTATTTTGTTTTTGCTTTTGATGGGTGTGCTGTCAAATCAGTAAAAGCAAAAACAAAATACATGTAAGGCGAAGAAATCAGCTGATTTTACAACTTGTATAAATTCGCCTTGCGGTACTTCCTAATGTCAAAATGATGTGTTTGTTGTAAACAAGGCGAATTCATATCATGATTCAATAATAGGTTCATTCCTTATCTTTTTGGACTAAAATCTGAAAAGTGTCAAAATGCCAGAGCGTAAGCAAAATGCGCTCACTAAAAGAGAATAACAGGAAAAGTAAAGGAACGCAAAAAACCAAATTTTTAGTCCAAAGAATGGCAACAACAAGTCTAACGTCAAATAAGAATGGAAATGTATGTACAAAACACATTCACACAAGCACAAGCACAATAAACACTTACTATATCAATTATTTTTTGCCTCCTTACAATTTCAATTCACTTTTTTTACTTTTTAGATTATTCTCACTTTTTGCGTATTCTTTAATTTCCGTTAATTTAAATTTAGTTGAGTTTGACTTTTCAGGATTTTGCCAGAAAAAATTCTTCTGACTAAAACATGATTCAACAACTACAGGTTGTAGCAATCGTACAAAAACAACATTTACCGTTGGTATGAACTCCTTGTGTCATCAACATCTTCTTTATCTATTCATATTCGTGTGTATATGTATACCCTGCATACCAGGATTTCATAGAATTCTGAAAGGTTTCACAATTTTTTTAAGAATTTTCTTTAAGAAATCATACAGATATTTCTTTACTAGTTCTTGTCAACCGCTTCATATGTTTTTCTTTACAGATTTCTAAAAGAATCGTACAAATTTCCGACACTCTTAAAGATTTCGGGAGCATTTGTTTGCAGGGTATATATATACGTATATGTGTATGTGTACGCGAATATGTAAATAAAGCAAAACAGACGATAATTTGACACAAGCGTGCTCATAAGAAGAAGCATAGCTTCCATCGCTATCACCTGTAATTGATGCGCCTTGTGACTAAATCCGACTACTTCGGACTGATGAGAGTCACTCTCAGTGGGTGTTGCTCTCTCATTTTAGGTGTCATTTCCGAGTTAAGGAACGCTTTTTGGACTAAATCTGACTACTTCGGACTTTTTCTGACTATTTCTGGGAGATAAGGAACGCTCCTTTTGTTGAATACATTTTGAGCACACCCATCAAAAGCAAAAACAAAATCTATGCAAATCATGGTAAAAACATAACAAGGTAAAACCATTAAGAGGCAGTTTGGGGTATGCCAACAATATAATTTAAAATTTCAAAACTCAAACTCACACACACATTCCCAATTTCAATCTCAAACAACAACAATTGCGAACAATTTAATTTTTTTATTCCCAATTTTATATGATTTTAAAATGCTGGCAAATGTCAGAAAAAATCATGGCCGACGAATTGAGAGAATGAATTTACCTTGTAATGTTTTTATCAAACCATAGTACAATAATTACAGGTATTGTCTTCCCAGAGAGTTTTGCTTCACATCGAAATTCGTGCTCCCTTATTTTCATTTTGACGCAGTTCAATATTGATTCTTTTACTTTTTCCTTTTTGGTTGTTGTTGATCCGACATGGTGGGTGTACGATGTATTTTGGTACGAATTTCCGTCATCCCTTGTCAAATTTGGTTTGGAGACAAACACCGAAACCGGAACGAATTCCGTCATCCCTTGTCAAATTTGGTTTGGAGACAAACCGGTTTCGTTCCAAAATACATCTTTTACTTTTATTTGGCTTTGCCTTTTGTTTTCACTCAATTTAATATGTATTTATAATTTTTCAAAACAAAAGAAACAAACGTTTGAAATACATACAAATTTTGAATTTATTTACAAGCAAATGTTTTTTTTTACCGGCTTTTGCAAATTAAATAAGTTCTCTTTGTTTAAAAAAAATACGTGTACATATATGGTATATGGGGTATGGAAATATCCTTTTTCCCTGGCAGTAAACGTTTTAGTGTGGGCAACAATGATATTTTTAAAATAATTCAGATCGGAATATGCGCTCTCTGGGAAGACAATACCTGGGTACAAATCATGGTACAAAAATTACAGGTATTGTCTTCCCAGAGAGCGCATATTCCGATCTGGCTTATTTTAAAAATATCACTGTTGCCCACACTAAAACGTTTACTGCCAGAGATAAGGGATATTTCCATACCCTATATACCATATATGTACACTAGGGCGGGTCGATTTGTAGAGGCCCAAAAAAATTAACAAAGGCGCATCGCGATTATGATTATTTGGGTAATTTCAAGCATTTTTGCCCAAGAAACCATAGGTCTAAAATGAATTTTTAGCCAGCGATTTTTTCTATCTAGTTTTTTTTTGAAAAAGTGGCTCACCTGTTGAAACAACTGTATTGAAAAATAGCCAAAATGTGTATCTGGGGGTTTTTTGAGGGCCGCCAGAGGGCGCTTCCACACTTTTTTTTTGGATTTTAATGCCTTTTTTCCGAAAATCGACGAAACTTAGCTCTCTCATAGTCCAACTTCAATTTTTAAATTTTGATAACTTTTGATTTTGAAATTTTAGCAAAAGTTATTATAAACCGTTTATGAGATTGCGTGGGGCGCATGTAATTGATATGAAGGGTAATATATGTAAGTATGTGGATATATGAATAACAACCGCTTAAAATCGATCTCAAATTTGTACTTTGAATTAAATATGTACTCGTAGAAATTTTAGGTCTATGTTATGTAGTTTGACTATTGTCGATTAAATCTAATGCTTTGTATTGCATGCGCCCACGTTTTTCATTTTCAATCTCATACATGGTTTATAATAACTTTTTATTATTTTCTACTTTTTAGTTCATTTATAAGAGCATTGTATATTAAAAAGTTTTTTTTTTATATTATTTATTTTCTACTTTTTAGTCTTGTCTGTATAAAATTTTGCTATAGATATCAAAATAATTCAACGATATTAATAGATTGGTGCACACACATGTATATATACGTGTCGCCCTATGCACTAGACTTTTTTATAGGATCTATGCAAAGCAAAGGTTTTATAGCAATGAATGGTGTCTGGACACACAACATTGCAAGTTGATAAAAGCGTTGTAGAAATACGTACGTATTTAAAAATTTAAGCATTAGAAATTGTTATTTTTTTTTTCATTTACATTTCATATGTTCATATGTTTCATATCGAAAACACTACGAAAAAACGTTTGAAAACGCTTTTTCGGAACCCGTTCTCAATAGTTTTGTAAGCGAAAGTGTTGCTAAAATATCTAAAACGGATGCATTCTCGTGTACGTTGGTCGGGTGGGAGGTACTCGATTTTCGCTACAAATATTCATAACCCTTTCTGTGTTGTTGGAGAAGAGGGGCGGGGATTATAACCCCTACTACGCAGAATTCTCCTTTCTGTGTTGCCGGAGAAGAGAAACTTAAAAAAACTTGAATATTAATTATCTCAAAAACTAGAAGGCTCCCGCACCCAGTTGTAAAGTGGAGGACTCCAGTTTTCCAATGGTACCACTTTTGTTCCCCGAAACGAGGGTCTCCATTTTCAATGTGAATATAATATATACATTTGCACACATATATTTCTACTACATAAGATAAAATATATATATTTTTTCCTTACAGCCGCTTCGTTCTATGGCGAGCGAATTAAATCAGGTGCTCTACCGCTTGCATCTACTCACATCCGAAATGATACATTTCATACATCAAATGCAGTATTACATACTCTTCGAAGTGATTGAATGCTCCTGGGCCGAATTGCAGGATCGTGTGCAACAGGCTAAAGCATTAGACGATATACTCAACGCTCATGATGATTTTCTTAATGCCATTAAGTGTGGGGCATTTCTCGACTCCGATTCTGGGCAGCTATGCCAAAATATGGAAAATGTATACGATGGTATAATACGATTAGAATTGTGGCAGGACAAATTCTATGAAATTTGCTTTAAGGAGCTATCAGCTCGCAAAGAATATGAGAATCATATTCTAATATCCGAAAAGCTGGGCAAATTTGGGGTGACTGCAGAGCGCCAGTTGGAGCGGGATCAGGAGCTCAAGATATTCGAACAGTTCATTGGAAGCTACCACAAATCACTGGATAACATTTGTGCTGATTACGAAAAGGCCGTACGCTGTTTCTTGTTGACGCTGAACTCTCACAACGACCATAATTTACAGCTATTCGGGATTCGTTTAGACTTCAATGAATATTACAAAAAGCGAGATCAGCGTCTGTGTGTGCCACTGACATTCGAGCACATGCGAATGAGTATTATGTTCAACGGGAATAAGAGTTTGGCGAGTAGTCGATACTCGGCAGTGAATTGACATCCACCAATATCAAAGCGGTGCAAGGCCGTGCACATAAAGCAACAGGATTTAAGATCTGGAAACATTAAATTCCAACCTTATTTTACCCAGCCCACATCTGGTGACCTGATATGGCCTAAGACACTCGTGAATTTCCAGCATGCCAAAAAAATACGACAAGATGATCGGCAAAATCGTCATGACGAACAAAGAAGGGATGATGGTAATGACAACGACATTGGTGCCAATAAAACTATACCACGTTTCTATGCGCGTACTTCATTTGCAACTTTAAAACGTCCTATAATTTTAACTGAAAAGAGCGATTGCATATATGTGGCTTGTTGCGAGATCTTGTAAACATTTTTTCTGGTCTTAAAGATAATCCAGTATTTACAATGTGTATGTATGTATATGAAAAGTATGCGGAGAAATAAGAAAAATGCAATATTTTGTCTTAGCACGTGGCGGAGTGAATATAAAAAAGTCGAATGCAATAAATCTAAGGTCTTTCAGCAGATACATGAAAATATTTTAAAGTTTTGTTCTGTACTTGTAAAATCAATGAAGCTCATTTTAATTGTAAATTGTTGATTTGTAAAAAAAAATAACTTGCTGGAACATTGAAGTTTTAAGCCCTAAATATATTCTATATTTATAAGTTGAATTTTTATCCTGTGAAGAACTAATCGTCAACCATACACACATACATACATATGTATGTATGCATCTTGTAACTAGAATAATCCAACAGGAAGGAAACCGGCAAGGAAAAAATTCACTTCCGAGTGAATTTCAACCCCCTTCAATTGTAATACAAACTTTGACTTTGGTTGAAATCAGTGATGGAAAAGTAGGCACAATAGTGTCATTTTTGGCTCTTTCATTCACAGAAGCACTTTCGGCACAATCCCTTCGGTTTTGGCACAATAATAAATTATAGAAATTTAGCATAATACGCCAGTATATAACAAATAATCATATATTTTTATTCGAAACATGAAAATTTAAATCACTTAAAAACTAAAATAAGGGCCTTTATATAAAATTAATAAAAATTATCCAATGTAAAGAAGAATAGTCAAAACTGGGCAATTATTTCGCACATAGGTATGTTTACATGTAAAGAGGTCCGAATAGCTATATTTCAGTGTTTTTCCCCTTCGCAATTGGAATATTGTATTATTTTACTATGATTTTACTCTAATAAATTAATGAATTAATAAAGTATTATATTATTAATAAAGTATTACATTAAAAATACTTTTTCTGAAAATACATATCGATGGCTGAGTGGAAGGTCGACCTATCTCGGCAGCCAGTTCGAAAACGCCCTATCTCAGCAAAACTTTTCAGGAACGCTCTACTTAAGAATTTGATTGTAGAACGCCCTATTTGATTGTGTAACACGCTATCTCAGAATTTGGTTCAAAAACGCGCTATCTCAGCTGCCGATTCAAAAATGCCCTATCTCGGCCCATTTTCAATGTATTTTCATTTTAGGTAGGACGTTTTTGAGCCGAATTCTGAGATAGGGCATTCTTCAAACAAATTCCGAGATAGGGTGTTTTCAATAAAATTCTGAAATAGGGCGTTCTTGAAAAGTTTTCTGAGATAGGGCGTTTTCGAACTGGCTGCCGACATAGGTCGACCTTCCACTCAGCCATCGATATGTGGTTCTTAAAAAGCCTCAAAAGAAAGCAATTTTAATTTTTTGGAACTTTCATCTCCTTTTTGGCACTATTTTTTGCAGTCCATTAGGCACATTTTGAAATTTTGGGATTCCATCCCTGGTTGAGATTCACTCGGAAGTAGAGCTGCAAAACTATCGATGGTTGGACCATTCGATAGTTTTGCGCCTCACCATCCGATATTATCGATACTATCGATAAGAGATGCATAATCATATAGGTTTGTTCATCAAAAGTGATAAACTTGATAAAATGATGAATTTATCATTTTGGTAAATGAAGTGTCAAACTTTGTATGGAAATCTATTTAACCAAAGTTTATCACTTTATCAAACGATGTTGGTGGATAAATGTATATTTTAAGCAAAATTTAACTTTGACAGGTTACCAGGTGATCGCTTTTGCTACGAACACACAAAAAGTAAAGTAAATGAATATAATGGACGAGGTAAGAATAAAAACGTACTAGCCATATAAGTTAAATAATAACAATTTTATGCAATTATTTACCAAGGTGCGTTTATGAGAAAATGCGGATAAACTGACAAATTTAAGCAATTTATCCCTTTATCACTTTAGATGAAGACCCCTTGTGAGATCCTAAAGAGCGAAATACACCACACAAGCGGTTTGACAAACCGCTTGTGTGGTGTATTTCGCTCTTTAACAATAGCACTAATTATATTGAATATGGTAATCGAGCTTGTTAAAAATGGTTCATAATTTGAAATTCAAAGGCCAAAAACAAAAACAAAATATATGGTAATATTAGTAGATAATATATGAATGCTACAAAATTAGTTATTTTAAACAACAAAAACAATGCATTTCAATTCTTTTAATTTAATTATAAAGTCAGTTGTGAGAAATCAAGGCTTCGCTTCTGTCACCCGAAAGTGTAAAAAAGCATAAATACGACGGCAAATATAAATAGGGACGGAACATTTTATTTTTTATTATTATTTTTTTATGTGTACGAATTTCACAAATTTTTTTACAAAAATTAGGAAAATTCGATCAAGTTTCATCAAAATATCGATTTTTTTTTTAATTAGATTTCTTTGAAAAATTTCGAGTATGCACATTTGTATTTCAGTAAATTTTAGTAATAAGTGCAAGTTTTAAGTACGGATGTTACGATTCGAGCCCTGTGGTAATTCTGTATACGAGCAGTGCGTTCACGACTGTTTACAGAGGACGTTATCAGAAAGCAAGCAAATGTAAAAAAAAACCCGCTCCTTTGCCCGTTTACCGCTTCTTTCTCCACACTTGTCGTTCTGACTTCCATTTTTATTTTAGTTTTTGTTTCGATCCGACAAAAGCACGCGCCTGCCTCCGCAAGCCCCTCCCCTCTGCCTAGTGCTTATTCGATTTCTTATTAGATTGCGTCTCACGAGTGGTAGAATTGAAAATCTTTGGTGTGGCGGCAACGAGCATTCTGGCTCGGTGTGGTAAATTCCGGCTCGCACAACTCAAAATGTTTGATGCCAAAAAGCTCATACTGGAAATGCGCCTTCTCATTTATATACGTTCTCTGCTTCTGCCGTAATAAATAGTGATAAAAACAAGATTACTTACATAGAAAATAAATGGTACTTACCCATGAACCAAATTGGTGGTACATATCACGATTTTCCAATTGGTTCGTAAGATATACGTGATTAAGTGGAAGTACTCTTTTTTTAAGCTGAATAACGGTAATTCGCAAATAACTCAACAACGTATCTATAAAAAAAAATCAACTCGATTTTCCGAATCAGCGAGCGATTCTACATACAAATTGGATAGTGGCGTCTGGAGAACAAAAACAAAATTAAAATTTGTGATCCAGATGATTGTTAACGATGAAAAAAGAAAAAGAAATTAAATTGGAAGCAAAAATATGTGTGTTCTTTGGCAACGAAACTTTATACGTATGTTGGCATAGTAGAAGAGCATTTGCTTAGTGAACATGGGTTCCGCGGTTCGAATCTCATCGGGCGAGACAAACCTTTTTTTATTTTTTAAACAAACCTTTTATTTTTTAATATGCAAGTATTTTTTTTTTAAGAATGATATAAACATACATACTTGTTTTGGAGACATTTAGGGGCACTGCACACATTTGCTGCAAGAGTGTCATAACCCAAACAGAATTTTTTTAGTTAAGTAGGATGTAGAAATTACCGCCTCCTCTTCTGTGTTGTATCGATTCACAGCTCATAAGAAGAAAATTTGTGTGTGTTTACTATGAGAGCGTATGCAAAGCCGTTTTTCTCGAGTTTTTTATTTTTTGGATTATGACACTCTTGCAGCAATTAGGTGCTATGTATGAGAATATATGGATTTTTATATTATATATTATATATATTTTATATTTTTAGATCAACATTAACAATCGTACAGACGAGTAAGACGTGAGCTTATCGTTTTTTTTGGTATGTATGTACATATTTTGCAAAACTATCCAAAAATGATACATTTCATTCATTATTTTAACTTTTTTTTCTGTTTTCCTACGCCAGCACAAGTTATCCGTTAGCTCAAACGCTTTCGAATCACTTTTTCGATTTGCGAGTAACTTTGGCAATCAAATTCGGATTGCGTAGAGGCATATATCTGTAAATCGAATATGGAAATCCGAAAATGAAATATTTTTATTCCATTTCGGAATAGGTAGTATGGGAAATCCGTTTTCGGCCGAAAATTCTTTGGAATCGAATTGCATAGTAACCGACCGACCAGATGTCAAGTTTCAGCGAAATCGTTCATCGGAAACTATTCTATTCTCCATATACAATGCATCAATCAATGCATCAATGATACAATCTTATCAATATGCATGCTTTTGACATAAAAGAGCCCTAATTTTTGCTCACAAGACAGATTAACCTGCTCATCGCCTAAATAATTATCTACATTAAATAATTTAAAAGCAGTTGGTGAATTGCTTTCATTGATTATATGTACTACATATGTATGTATTATTTTATTTGTTCGGTCGTTATACATTTACTTTACAAACTTACTATGTATCTATATTACAATAGAATATTTTATAAGAATTGATGTCTTAACTAGCGGGTAAGTTATACGAATCTATAGTTTTCCCTTTAGTTTATTAGTGGGACATTGTGTATGTATATACGATTGTAGATGCATTTATAATATATTTTACGTCTATTATTTCTGCGATCATCTATCAGTTTACACTTTATATATATATAAAAGTAAACAGTTTGTCTCTTTAAAGTTTTTAAAGCTAGAAGCTCTGTGTTCATGTTGTTTTCTTTTATTTGGAAGTATGTTTCATATGTAAAGATACGAATTATTTTATTAGGAAAGAACTTGCAACATACATACATGCGTAATCAATGTATGAAAGTAGGTACGAACGACTTTTGATGTATACATTGAATACATTTTTATGCAACAATTTAAAATTTTTTGAAACTATTTAATGTACACTTGCATATTTTGTGCAGTGCTTATATAACAATTTTGCGTGAGATTCAACAACGCACTCGTTTCTGATATTTCATGCACAATGCAAAGTAGAATTGACGCCACGTGTATTGCATACTGATGAACCAATTCATATAACATTTGTTTCATAAAATGAAAATTAAAAGTATCTACTTTTTAGACGAAGAAGTCGTTAAGTATCTCTTTATGCCATTGTAGCTAATTAACAAAAACAAAAAAGAGTGGCGGAGGACGGTTATACAGACAGTATGAGAAGTATGTGTTCGTAAATTAAATGATGTTTATCTCCTTGCTTGGTGTTGAGATGCCAATGGCTTCTTCATAATCGCCTTTTGACGATACTTGGTCCGCTGTTTTCTTATTCTTACTCTTGCTATGATGGTGATGATGGTGCTTGGCTTTTTTCTCTTTCTCTCCACTAATATTTTCCTGAATTATATTTTTAGATTTCTGAGTTTTTTCTTTCTTGCACTTTCTCGCAATGTAATTGCTACTATCTACTTTTAAACTTTTAACATCCTCTGACGGAATATCCAACAAATTAGTGTTATCCGCATTTTCATTATTTTGCAATTTTGTCTTTGATTTGGACTTGGAATGTATTTTCGATGTAATTTTGATTCCCTCGCTACTTGTGTCTTTTAATTCTTTCACATTCTTTTCTTTGCTTTTGGACTTTTTCTTTTCACGTTTCTTATTGCTTACTTTCTTATCAGAATCGGCTTCTGTTCCCAAAGCCCGTGGATTATTACGCGCAGAATTGATCTCATCAAACCGGTTTTTAGATTCTTCCACAACAGGACTACAAAATTAAAGAAGTTACAGTATATGTATAAGTATATTTACATTTGCATTAGCTAATACAACGTAAAATTCAATCTCTGCAGTCACTTACATTTCCAAATCGATATTCAAGGCGCGGTGCGGGTCATTTGGATCGAATTTAGAATCTTTATCCTCACTATCTGATAGTGCCACTCCCTCAGGCATATCCATGGTAGTATTTACTATATGGAGCGGTTTGGAGTCTAAAATTAAAAAAATATATAGTTATATATATATTTTTTTTTTAATGCAAGTCGATTGTTGTCTGAAGTTAGAATTCCACACAGGGGGCTTTTTAGGCTTTCAGCGTTCTATTCACAGCCACCAAGCCCAAGAAGCATAGTGTAGATTTCTAAAGCACATACCATCGTCCGATTCAGAGCTGCTGTAAGCGACTTTATTTTTCGACTTCTTATTTTTTTTCGTCTTCTTGTGCTTTTTCTTCTCCTTACTTGTGGTTTTATCCTGGACGAGATAGCGGTCAGAGCGTTTCATAACTATTCAGAAACATGGAATGTTTTTTGAAAACCAAAGCGGATCTAAACGTTCCAGCAACAAATAACTTACCTCCAATCTGCAGCGGGACATCCAAGGAAAGCTCCGAAATCGGTATATCATCAATATTATCATACTGATCTGCATTGTAGCTAGAAATGTTCGCACTTGTCGCTTTCTGTTTATTCACATCCGTTGCAGAAGGTGATGACTTAATGTAGTGTGGGTTATGAGATTGTTCTATGAGTCGAGCCATGCGATTACGTTCCATCTGTTCAGGTGTAATTTCTTCACTGTTACGACGCTTTCCTGCAGCGCCATCCTCATTATGCATAGCTGATACAAAAAGTTCATCTTTATCCTCCTGGGAAGAGGTACTGCTTTCATCTTCAGGCGGCGCATTTATCCACTCATCTAGATCCAGGCCGTCTGGTAGAGGAACTTTGCGTTGTGCCTTTGGCGCCACTGGTATAAGTTCGCCTTCAAACAATAATGCCATCTCTTGAACTATTTCTATAGCAAGGGTCGGTATAGTGGCTGCGGTGCTCAATGGGCTATGCATGGCCAAGTTTTCATTGTCGTCCGTGGAAAGAATGTCCAATGTGGTATTTGCATCTTGATTGCTATTAAGTTCAGAACCACGAGCAGGGATCTTGAATTGCGAACGCAGCATTTCAATTAGAATACAAGCAGAATTGGCACGTTCTTGAACCTCAATGTCATTGGAACTATTAAAATTTTGTAATTTCTCCAGAACGTGATCGCAAAGCTATAAATAATGTATATTTGAAATGGATTTATTAAAAGCACTGATTACAACTAAAGCCTCTTTCGATTCGTCACTTCTATGTCTATGAATTCTGCTTCACCGAATCAATAAAGGAAACGATTGAAAGGAGTATCAATGCCCTCCAATCAAAAAATCGTACAGCAACTAAAGAAATGTTTAAAATAAGCTAGTGACATGCGACGTGTATTCTTTGAGGTCATAACATCCCGAAAGAAAGTTTTCTTCCCATTTCATTCAATTTATTACCTCAACTTTTCAGTTTTTCTGTGGGAAATTAAAGAGAGCTTTAAAATCACACTATTTGAAAAAAAAAAAACGTAATATAGTGCAAAAGAAGCTAACAGTCTTATTATCTATATCGAATGATAGGTCGCACGAACGATTCGCCTGCAGACGAATCCTTCGAAAATTAGCCCAGCATCATGATTCTAGCCGGTTTAAACGCAACCAAGATGATAACGACGTATTTAGGTCGTTGTCATGCAGAAATTCCGTTTGGAAAACTGCATGCAATTGTTGTAGCAGTAAACTCGGAGAGCAAGAGTTCAGCGACTCTCACAGCAAAAAAAAATGTTTAAGACTGAGTTTAAAACTGATTTATAAATAGTAAAATGTTTACAGCAGAATATCAAAAGGGTGCAACAACTATTCACTTGCAAGTTTTTCTGCTAGTTTTCTCTTCTCAATTTTACGCTCTATTTTGCTTTTACGCTCTCGCTGCAATGTTTTACTGGAGTTACTATACAAAGCTATTAGGTTTGTTCGTCGAGCAAAAAATTTGTACGAATTTGTACGAATTATCACGATTTTTGCCCAAATCGCGTTCGTGCAGACCAAAAAATTATCCAACACTCAAAAATTGTGAGAGCAAAGTGACAGTTCTCTTGGAGAGAAGTTGCAAATTCTTGCTGGAAAAAATTTTGCCAGCAAGAATTTGCAAACACGAAAAACATGTGGTTGTGGCGCATGGTTGCATTTTTGTCTACAATAATTTGAATAAATTAGTTCGTTAAATTTAAAAATTTATAAACACGAGCGATTTTTTTTATGAAAAACGAAAGTAAATAATTGTTGATATAATTAATTTAGTTAATTCTAATGATTTGAACTTAATTCGGCTGAAAAAAATGGTATTCGCTATCGGAATGCAATTGCAACCAGAGTCGATTTAAGAAACCCGACAGCTAGTACGATGAAGAAATTGAAATGTATGTTAAAGAAAGACAGAACAACAAGAAATATATATATACATGTATATACTGTTTTTGGCCATCCGAAAGAATTTTAAAAATTCTATAAAAAATGTTTATGTTTGAAATGCAACCGTGGACGCCAGCTGGCAGGGAAACTTGCAAATTCCTGCAAATTTGCGTTCGTGCAGAAATTTGCTAGTTTCTCAACATGAGAGAGAATTTGAGAAAATTTTTTCTTACTATCTGATATTTTGAGTGTTGGATAATTCTTGCTGGATTTTCGACGAACAAACCTATTAACTCACAGACTATATTTATTAAATAAATTATTGAATTTTCAAACCTAAATAACTTTATTCAAAAATAAAAAAAACTGAAGTTTTGGAAATTACAAATTTTTTATAAAGTGAAAAAACTCTAAAAAAAATAGGGGGCCTAGGGCAAATTGTTTGGGCTGAACATATAGCAGATGGGCCCCAACTGTCCCTACTGACATAAAAAAAAACTAGTCGATTATGTTTACTCATGACTTGCGTAAAACTAACTGTAAATATAAAGTAAGTATACACATTCGTAGGGTATGTTGTCGTTATTAATTTCGCGTATCTACTTTTTGTAACTTCTACGTATTCTTCGAAATGTGGTCGGCGAAGTCTGAGCTTGCGGAGAAAATTTTGCGCAAAAAACAAGAAAAAGTATGTAGTGACTAGGAAACATACGTCGAACAAGCCTTTAAGCAGATTCGGGGCGCTGAGTTTTATAATGCAACGAAGACAAATGGAGTCTGAAGATGCTTTCAAGCTAAACATGTTGGACGAGCTCCTTGTTTTTTTATTATTTTTTCGCCTAATATATACTTGGCGTGGCAACCATCTGCCAGTGTGGCACGAAGAGCAAAAAATTTATTATCACAGGCTCTAAAAATCAAGAAATTTATATGAAGTAGTGTTTGCAATAACGATTGCTGTCGTTCACAAAGCAACATAAAGGCTTAGTTCTGTTTTAACCTGATTTAGCATTGAGCCATTACAGTCCTCTTGCCGTTAACTGGTATGTCAGATAAAAGGTAGATATTGTTCAAAAGGACCACGACCCATTAAACGGTTCACAATGTTAAAAACGAAAGAAGACATCTAAAATTAGCAGCATTTCAAAACTAATTGGCAGAGAGCAGCAGATACCGTCACAAGAACGGGTGTCCATAGCTTAATGAAGGTAATTAAAAAAAGTTTTTTTTGTTTAATATAGTAAGCTTAATAAAGAAGATGATAAAACAGAAACCTTTTTTCTTAGGTTGTGTAATATGTTGTTATAATCATTGTCGGCAGACCAAAATTTTTCGTGCCCATTCTTAAACTACTGTTTTATTTCATAACTTGACAGTTGTGAAATGAAAAAGCTTGAGTGTTATATAGAACTCGAGATCAGTGAGCCTTAAAACCTTTAACGCCTTTAACGGCGTGCGTAAAGGGACGGAATGCGTTTATATCATGTTAAGCTATGTGTCTAAGAGCTGGCGAATCGAAAACGGCTTATGTATGCAACATTAAACTCACCTTAATGAGGCCGTTTACTTCTTCGTTTTCCAAGCAAGTCGTTGCCAGTCTTGTAAATAGTTTTGTAACGTTTTGCACAAACACACTCTGTATATGACCAGGCACTGGCCGTGAGCGCAACAAAATGTTTAAAGTCTTTTCCGCATCTTCTAGATCACTGTTGGTTATGCAAAAAATTGAAAATTACAATAGCAGGAGTCACAAAAATTCTTCAAAATTTACATACTTTGAAAATTCGCCGACAATCCAAGCGGCAGCATATAGCACTTCGTACATTGAAGTGCTTTGCGATGTTACAGAAAATGTATCCAGCAAATTCGTCATTTCATTGACCGCAAATTGTCGTACAACCGGAACACGTATGGCAACATCCAAAAGTTGCTCGGCAATTAAACGTCCTATAGGAATTAAAAAAAGAACAACCAAAAAAAAATGTGCATTGGCGTAAAACTAATGGCGCGACTAGGACATACCGTGCTTGGAACCCGCCTCAAGTTGAATCAATTCCACCAGCACAGTCAAATACCATTCGAAATTTGTAACGTACAAATAAGAACTCTGTGCGCAAATCTCAATTACTTTATAGAGTAATTCATCGCGATATAGCGATCCTTCAGCGCGCTCCATGTGTCCTAGTAGGCGTTTGACGATTTCCATGAGGTTCTTCTTTGATACCATGCCATATAGCAGATCCAGTGCACGAAGACGTATCGATTCGTCTTTATCATCTAAACACGCCAAAATCAAATCTTTGTGCTCTTGAACACTTTTAGGGTGAGTTTTCAAGATCTTAGACATGGCCAAAAGTCCGAGATATTTCACTTAAAAAAGAGTGGGATAGTTAAATACATACATATGTATTTACATAAGTAAATTGTACAAAATAAAAGTAATAAAACATTCAATGCTCACAATTCTGATCGGAGTCCTCGATAAGAATTCGCAATTTTTGGACACAAAGTTGTATAGAGGCACTATGATTTGGCATGCCGCTGCTGATACTGATGAGCACCGCGATCACTGTGTTTATGCATTCATAAAGCAGGCTCATAGCCGACGTGCTGGTGTGGGCAAGGAGAGCAGGGCAGAAGTAACATATTTTAATTTTTACCTAATTAACTGTTATGTAGTATGAACATTCAAACAAAAATTTAAAACGCATAAAAAGCTGAATGTGTAAAAATGTGTGCATTTTTAGCGATATTATAAAATGATTGCAGTAAAATGTGCATAACATTTGCATTTGAAAACAAAAGTGAATGATAACTCATTTAGTAGAGTTTGTCGAGTTTTGACAATTCAATCAAAAAAAAAAAAAACCATCGTCAGTACTAGCTAGAAATCGGCCATGAACAGTTTTTTGAAACCCCCGATAGGTTACTTTAGGTTCAGCGAGAAACGAATTCTTGGTGAATTTTTAATTCAATATTTGACCCAATTAAAAACATAAGTATGTACATACATATCGTTACCTTAACTCACAAAGGCCCTAACCTACACTTTTTTGGAAACACTGCGTCGGAATGCTCTTACCCTCTAGGATTCTTCTATACCGAACCCCCCGCCCCCTTTTTAAAGAGGACATAAACCGTCATCCACAAAACTGCAAACCCCGACGCCTAGGCCGACTATGTTCAAAAATCTCAATTTTCACTTGACCGCCATATTGGACTCGGCATTCTGAATTTTTAAAATCATGCCTTAGGTTGGAAAATCAGCAACCTCAATGTGATGATCTATGTCTATGTGATCATTTTAAGACTTTAATCTTTGTAATCCGTTCTATAGAATTTTGGCTATCGTACCGGTACCGGTTGACCTGATGTGGAAATTAAATTAGGTTTACGTCGCTTACGCGCGTTCCCTATCGAGATCGATAATGAAATTCTCTACAACTTTGGGATTTGAATATGCTTCGGATTTTCAACAGAAATTGTTGAAAAATGGCGAAAACCGAAAAAAAATTTCGCACTATTTGCTAATTATTTACAATAAAAAATGTGTTTTTTAACCTTCTGTATAAAAAATATGGGAAATTAAATTTTCTAGAAATTTTGTTTACGAAAAATGCAAAATAAACTTGTAAATCGCAAAAAACCCCAAAAAAAACCTAAAATCTAAGATGGCGGAATGTTGACATATGAAATTTAGGGACAAGACTGTGGATCCCTGATATACGTGTCAAATAGAAGTAAACTTGCATAAAAAAATTGCTACTAGAAATTTTTTTTGTTGAGAAAGTCTAATTTTACTGGGCTAAAATTTTCAAATCCGTTGCTGTGGAAACGGTGAAATAAAAACGTATTTTTTCTTAAATCGTAAGTGTAAATGGGAATGGATTTTATTCGGATCAGAAATGGAGCTTGGGACCTATTGGCCGGTAGAGTGTACCTCTAACCACTGGAAACGGGAGAGAGATCTGTCATTGCAAAAATTGTATCAGCGAATTATTAAAATTAAGTCTTTATACAAGTTTAAGAGAAAACATTTAATAAAAAGATTGGGCGAATAAATGCAAAACCACTAAACTAAAACTGTTTCTTACAACATTTCTTTCATTTTATTTAGATGTGTGGTTTACTTTATGGGTCATTCCGTTCTGTCCATATGTACTCTTACATATGTATATGAGAATATAAGATGCGAATGCGAATTAGCATACATATCTATCGTGTTTACGAAGATGCGTTTCAATGACTGCTTATTTGAAGCAAATGTAGCACTCGCACCTCAAAGGGTTAATTTTTTTGTTCACAGTTTTTTGATATTATAGTTAGCTACCATGATTCCATAATAGAAAGGTTTTGTAATAAAACAGTCTTCTCGCTGCCACACATAAAATCGGCTCCTTTACTTGTACCGAATGTTGCCCACTCTACAGTTCCTAGTTATATTAGTAGTAAAACCAAAAATTCTTCATACTAAATATGCGGCAAAAATGCCGATTGATAGAACTTTTTACGCTGATTTCAACGATACCAAATTTATAAAAATAAAGAAGAAATGACACTGAAGATGGCACAATGCCTCAACCGGTTTGACTGCCAACCAAACTTGACAACGGATGACGGCAATTCGTTCCAAAACAAATCATCTTACCACCCTGTCGGAAAAATCAACCAACACCAAAACACAAGATATAAGAGGTTTATTTCAGAGACCATAACGATTCTAAGAACTAAACTCTAACTAATTACGAGAAACGAGAAAAATAAAAGTCGCATATAATTATATGAAAAGACGTAAATCATTTCCGTCTTAAAAAAACGTCCCACGAGACGAAAAAAAATGAAGTCCCCATAATTATTATGAGAAGACATAAATAATTTCCATCTGAAAAAATCGTCTCGCGAGACGAAAAAAAATATTTCTCGTAAATAATTATTATGCAAAGACGACAAAATGTCTCTTAAAACAAGGCGACGATCTTGATCTCAAATAATATGATAATAATAATTTGGGGTCCCTGGTTTATTTGCTTTGTTTATTTATATTTTTTATTATGACAACATTTTTGAGGCCCAAAAGTAGATCATGACAAAATATGTATATCGAATTAAAGATAATAGCTTGTACTTTCTAATAATATACATTTCTTTAACATTAATTATGCATTTATTCTCGAAAAAGGTTATGTCACGAAAAAATAACATTTGTTTCGTTTTTTGAGTGGTTTTGGTTCAAACTTATAAAAAAGCATGTAAATTATGTACATCAGCTGAAAGATCAACTAATTATCTTTATGGTGACATCATTCGTTTTTTAATCGGTTATGCAGTTTAAAAGATATAAATATTTAAAAAATCAAACAATTTAACTTAGACCTTTCAAAACGTATTTATTTTTTACTTGCGCCAAATAATTTTGGCATGGTTGACAAACACCCATGGGCTTTATTTCCCTTTTTTTGGAAATAAAGCCCATGGCCGTTATTTCCGCGGGCCTTATTGCACTCCACCAGTTTACATTGCAGAGCACAGTAGGCGTACTAATCTAAATGGTAATATAATCATTTTGTGTCCAATTTGCCGTCAAATTGTTCGACAATCGACGAATGTATTGGTTTAACTTTTTACTTTTTCATGTTCCTTTTTTGTTGGAACTTTGAATTTAATACATACAAATGAAGCCCGCGGGCGTTATTGCTATATCGAAAGGTAAATAATGCCCACCGGCAAAAGGCAATAAAGCCCACGGGCTTAATTTCTTTTTCGAAAAGGCAATAACACCCTTAAAAAAAGAAACAAAGTCCTTGGGCGCTATTTCCGCAGGCGTTTATTGCACTTTACCACATATTAGTTCTAATTGTATACTTTGCGTACTTTTTTTAGTACCTTTCTACTACCGTTTTCGCAAAAGGCGATCACATTTTTCCGCTTTCTCCTACTTCCAAAACACAAATCTAGATAAAGGAGTGTCAAAAATTACATAACCTTGCATTATTGAATCATGGTTAGCTACAAGAGAGTTCGTGCTAGTTGTCACTTCTATCTTGTTAAATATACCTTGGGTGAGCGTACTTTTTTGTATGTAGTAAATGTTCAGTCGAAATTTAGGTTAAGAATTTATAGTGCCATCACCTGTATGTATATGACTCTACCGTCCATTCCAATAGGATCCCATCGCGGTTTTGAATTTGCACCCGCGAATTTGGTTATACACACATTTACAAACTGCTCAAGCAGCGTTCTGTACTATTACTGACGATATGCATTAACGCAATTTGTATGAATTTAAAGCATTTTCTATACATCTATATACATATACATACATACGTTTATGCATTATTTCAAATCAAAAATGACAATTACACGACAATGAAACTTGCCTATGAATAAGATTTGTGAGAGGTTCTATTAATTTCTTTCCTAGCCGGGGTTCTAAAGGAGTTAAAGCGCCAAACTGCAAATGCAAGAGAAAAAGAAACAAGCAAAGAAATTATAAATACATAATAATATACTTAAAAATTACATAAACTTATTAAGATTTGGGCTTTATCATTTGCTCACTTTTATCATAAGAACATACATACATTCACTTATTGATTGTCATTAAGAATATTCACTAGTTTCTTCAATTGTTTACTTAATATTCATTCATATTAATAGAATATCCCAGTAATCTTCCAAAGGCATTACTTGAAAATTTTCAATATACATACATATGTACATATCACTAGCCTAGAGTGCAACGTTGCTTAGTCCGTTCCTTTATTTTTATTTTGCAGGAGAGGAAAAATCTTCTTATAGCCATTTTCTGCAATTATTGTGCAAATATTTGAATGCAACATTTTGCGTGTTTAGAGCAAAGGAAAACTTCATACGAATAATAAGAATTCGATTTTTATTAAAAGATTTCGTACTATTTTGGTTTTGTCGGATTTTGGGTGCCTCTTTTGGTCTTAGTAAGTTTTCCTTTCATTGAATATTTAGTATGAACGAGAAAAAATAAAACAAGTGCCTTAATCGTCCTTTATTAAAATATGAGTTCTTCATAAAAATTGTACTTAGCAACTTTTCACTCTAAGCTAGCGATATGTAAAATCGTATAAATTTAGCGGATTACTGGTAAACTTGCTCTGCTCAGAAAGGAAAAAAATATTCAAAATTACTTTCGACAGCTTAGCCTTATTTTTGATGGACCGCAGACGGAAATTAATGAGCAACATTACTCAGCAGGGACTGGGTCAGCAACATCTTATTTATTCTTAAATCTTACCATAGTTTGATACTGGGACAGATATTTGGCCATCTAAAAATAGCAACTCTGCGGCGCGAATTGCAAATCGCGAATTAGTCTGCATTGCGCCTGATTGGATTTGATAAATATTAAAATCTTGTTGAGTGGAGTAAAGTAATTGCGTATTTTTCAAAGTCATTTATTTATATCTTATGGTCATAAGCAATAGTCGCCTCTAAGTCGAAAATCACACTTCCGTGATAACCTCAACTAAAAGTTTGGAGCTCTTCAAAGATAATTTTTAAATGTACATACTTAGCACTTACATTAGAAAAAACTTAATGCAAAATTTAAAAAATCCTCGCACAATGCTTTGGTATAAAATTATTTAAAAATTGAGTGTGGTTTTCGTACGTCGAGAGAGGACTTTACTCCTAAAGTCCATAGTAGCACTTGTTGGTAAGAGTGATTCTGCGTTGGATTTCGAGATACTGACATTATTATCGGTGTTAATGCTGGTTCCCAAGAGTAAACGAAATTCTCTACCTTCTCAAAATTATAACTGTCAACAGTGACGTGAGTACCAAGGCGCCAATGCGCTGACTGTTTGTCCGCACAATGGGACAACAGCGACCAAAAGTAGTAAAAACGGATTAGCGAATTCTGAAAAAGTATTTACGCAGCTTCATAGCAAAATGTCCAAATAACCCAAACCAAATAGAATTTTTGATAAATATTCATATTTGTAGTCAAGAGACGAGCTTAAAGTAGGAAGACAGTTTCACTTGAAACTCTACATAATTTTGTGAGTATAAAATTTTCGAGGCACCAAGGAAGCGAGCTAAATTATACTTAGGACAAGTAAACATTAAATATGCGTGTCATATCTCAAATAGTTCCAGCTGTGAAGAACTGTGAGTTCAGCATCTAGTCATTCTTTTTTTGACACACCTCTTGTAAAGTTTATTGAATTTTATTGTAGAGTTGAAGGGCAAGACTCTGATATGTACATAAAATAAATAATATGCAATATAAAATTGAAGTTGAAGAAGGTGTAGATATGAAAGGCTCGTCAATCTATTAATCACATTCAACATTTAGCCAAAAATGGACGCTTCTCTGGACGAGATCCGTTTTCGATGGCAAAATTCCTGCTTGCCTTAGCTCAGCTTTTGTTATATAAAATGTAGGTAAAATTGAAAGTTTGAGTGCAAATACATGTCGTGACCATAATTTCGTATACAGGTACTGTAAATGTTTTCGTTTTGCCATTATTAAAAGGAAGAAATAGGAATTTCTTTAGAAATAAAATCAATGTGTCTGTTCATTTCTTCCAAAATTTATAAAATTTGGTACTTGGAGGCAAAAATGTTGTGTAGGAGGTGGGCGTCATAATAAGAAACTCTACATTATCTTCTAATTTGGAAAAATTTGGCTTAAACGAGCCAACAATGGGCCACACCGAATTTCATCAAAAAATAATTTTTTAATTTGCACTTATTTTTCTAGAATTATTGGACGATAATGTAGGCCGATTTTGACGTTCTTTCAGATTTATGATACGAAAATCGGATAACACTTACTATTTCCGCCCACAAGAGCTGTGGGCATGGAAGCGTGTTGAATTTTACCATTTTCCACATTTCTTCATCCCTAAGTGCCGAATAGCGTATATACGAAGTTTCAGCGAATTTCTAGTACGGTTACTAATTTTTCACCGGAGCTTATATGGGGACAGCCCACTGTGTTTCGTCTGGTCCTCGTTGACCACCAGAGCCAATCGTTTTGCTTCCTTATCCAACGTGGAAAAGGCAAAACAATCTTCGCGGTTCTTGTACCGTTGTGTTGTCTTGTAAAAAAAAATGTCCAAAGCGTTGAGTTCTGCAGATCTTTTTATCTTCTCTAACATCAGATTAAAGAAATCACATAAAAGGGAGTCTCCCTGTGTGACACCCCGTTGGTAGCAAACGGCTCGGAGAGGTGTTTCTCAATTCTCACGGAGCTGGTGGTATTGCTCAAGTCATTTTACCAGTCAGCCAAATTCAGACATCGCGGCGTATAGGCAACTCTTTTTAGCGCCTTCAAAAGCGGCTTTGAAGTCGACAAACAGATGGTAAATGTTGAGTCATCAACCTCGATTGGCCTTCCTGATTGAGGGAACACTTTTGATATCAAAATTTCCAGCGTGGAATTTCTAAAACAACAGCTTTGACTAAAGTTCTTTAGAAGGACGTTAGAATGAAGTTTAACCGTCAGCTGTTATATAACATAAATATGACAAACATATGTGAGGAGTGTCTAAACAAAAGATGATGTTCCCACTTCCGGTAAATTTTTAGATTTTCTAGTTTGATATTACCTTCAAGATAAGCCGCATGTAAAAAATTACCTAATTCATATCAAAACATGTGTAATATATTTTTTTATATATATATTTTTTTGACACAAAATCGAAAATCTGCAAAAAATAAATACTTCGGTATTGATTTGTGTATCTTCGTTACTTGTTCCTCCTGTAGAATAGAGAATAGTGGAGATGTAATTTTTTGATTAGACACTCCTCATGCCTGAATGAGTCTTGTGCTGCGAAAACTAAGTTAAGACCAGGTGTTTTGAACGAAGGCAGTGACTTTTTATTCCACCCAATACTTCCAAAGTAGATGTTGCGTCATCAGTCACAAAAAAACCATGTATGTAATAAACTCACGCTACACAATGAAATAGCAACCAGGCGGGCAGAAAATAATGTTAGCTTGATTTAGCATCGCAATTAAACATCTTGCCAACTGACAATAGCAGTAGACTGGTTTCCACTGTGTTAATATGTTCTGTTCCACACGAGCCTGAATCAGCTGATTTAGGAAATTTTGACATTTTGTGATAAAATCATTTTTTATTCTAACCGGTTCCATTCCGGGCGCTTTGAAACAAAGCCATTTAGCCTCATTTACATATATGTATATTTACCGGTCCTTATTGGGCTAACTCACTTGATGTGCGATTTTTGGGCCATATGTTTTTTAACTTATTTCACAACAAAAGCCATTGAATTCACCATAGTGAAAACAATCCTTTATCAATACGCATTCGAATAAATAGGAAGGACAACTTTGTTAGGGGGTGTACATCTTCGGCATTAACTAGAACATTTATACTAAAAATGATAAACTAATTGAGCTTAATATGTATGAAAAATAAAAATGATAAAATAAAATATGCGACAAAGCTTGTTGTGCATAAAATTGTTTCAGCCAAATAATACGTTTACATTAACACAATTAATAGTTACATTGTAACCGTGAAAGCGTAAATATAAAATAGTATAAAAGAACAAAATACGAAATCGTACATAAAAAGCAATTTAAAGAGTGATATAATATAAACCTGGAAATGATTTCAATCAGGGGCTGAGTTAATTTGCGTCCTAACGCTGGCTCGATTGTCGTAAGGCTCGCAAACTGATAGGAAGTAATACGAAGTTTCAAAGCAATTAAAACCCATTATTTCAGATAAGCCGCATTAATCATAATCGAGTTATTCGGTTGAATCAAGAGAGAAGAAGAAGAGAAACAGGTTACAAAAAGGCATTCAAGATAATTTTTCGCTAAGGTAAATTTCTTACAATAAGTAGGAAGAAATTTACTTCTCATACAAATGATTCGTAAAAATATCTCACTTCCATACATACATATGTATGTATATGGCACATTTGCTGCAAGAGTGATCCAAAAATTAAAAAAATTTAGTTAAGTATGAAAAAATTACCGCTGCCTGTTCATAGCTGTACCGATTACCAGTAGCCCACTAGAACAAAATATGTATTCATTTTTACTAAAGGAGCAAATTTTGGTTTTTTATAGGAGAAGCAAAAAACCTTATAAAAAGAAAATCATGCATGCAGCTAAGGATTTTCATAAAGTGGCATAACTCCGTTGTTTTTTGTAAGTGAAGGCGTATTTTTTATATTCTACCAAAATCTGTGAAAAACGCTTCTTCGAAAGTGTTGTTAAGGGCCCTTGTAATATGTTAATTCAAAGCTTTAAAGCCGTTTTTCGCGAGCTTTTGGATTATGACACTCTTGCAGCAAATATGCGCTATGTATGTACATACATACTGCATGCATACCAAGAAATTAAAATTTTTACAAAAATCTGAATTTAATAAAATATACAAAATACTTAATTTCACTGGTTTACAGCAAAAATGTTCAATGGATGCCACTATCCAATTTCTAATTAGAATTTCTCGATGATTCCGAAAATCGAGTAAATTTTTTTTCTATGCATACGTTTTCGAGATATTTGCAATTTACCGTTATTCATTGTAACACAACAGGCTTTAGCACAAATGCAAAAGTTTGTCACAGAACCTGTAATTTTTTTAATTTTTCTTCTGTTAATGTTGGACTTTTTTAATTCTTTCATTAAAAAAATAAAAAAACTGGAATGATTAATTAATTTGTCAGAACCTGTCAGTCCTATCGGAAAGTGATGCATATATGGTTTATGGAAAATTTTATTAGCTTTCATTTGCCTTACCATGTTTTAATATTGTTAAATTGGTTCGTAAGATATACGTGATTAAGTGGAGCCACTTTTTGTTTTAAGCTGAACAACGGTAAATTGCAAATATCTCGAAAACGTATCCATAGAAAAAATAATAATTAATTCGATTTTCGGAATCACCGAGCAATTCTACATAGAAATTGGACAGTGACGTTTGGAGAACAAAAACCAAGCTAAAACTTGTGATCCAGTGTTTTCAAAGAGGAATATTTTCGGACCATCGTTTGTCTTAATGCACGTATACAAACATATAACTTGTTAGAAGGAAGAACGTCATAAATTAAATTAAAAAAAAAAAAAAATCGTCTCATAAGAGGGAATGCCCTTCAATTTTACTCATTTTCACTTTGTTCAGCAATTAAAATAAGAAAAATCATTGGTAAAGTTAGGAACCAAAGTAAGTTTTGATGACAGCTTAATTTTCAGAATTAATTTTTAAGTTTACGTTGTACAATTTTTTAGCTACTTTTTACTTTTGTTCAATGGAAAATACCTAACAAAAGAAGTTACGTCTTTTTCACGCATTTTCATTTTTCCAGTTGTGAGACATTCTTGCGGCAAACTAGCAATATGAATGTATGTATGTACATGAATGAAGAAGCATGATATAACGAGTTGTGACACTCTAAATTAACGATATATCAGTGCATGTTTTTAACTGGCATTTGTATTTACTAAAAAAAAAGTAGCCAACGTAAATGGTTGATTCTTCCGGTGAGTAAATTTATACATATATCTGAACTCCGCTGCCAAAACGGATATACTATTTATTATTATTCAGAGTTAAAAATATATCTAAATGTGTACCAATGACTTATATTAAATCAATAACAAGCTTTGAGTTTTAACTTAACAGCGATTCTAAAACTACTTTCTTACAAAATTTCCTTCTTACAAGTCTTTGGAGAAGCCTAAACAATTCCAATCGAAGATTCAAATGAATACTTAATACGGAATATTCTTAAAAATCTGACTCTTCGTATGTAGATATTGAAATGAATGTAGAACAGAAAATATTCTTACTCACCAGTTTTATTATTTTAATTAGCATCCAGTTGTTGGTAGACGTTGTCATGAGTTTGAAAAAGACTGGTGCTAAAGGCAAATAGTTCTTTGGATTTTTACGCGCTAACTCACAAATCACATTAACGGCAGCGGATTGTACTCCTTTTATGAAAAATAAAAGGTATATATTATTTTAAATTATAACTACATGTATGTTCATTAGGGCGATCCAAAATAACTAACCTTATCAATTAGAAGGACCTTTTTACTGAGAAGAAAATTCTCCCATTTGGAAAAATGTGTATTCCAATTTAAAAAAAGGTGTCGGTCATTTGAAATTTTTCTTGTAAATAACATGTAAAACCAAAGTAAAGAAGTATAATTTCGGGCGAAACCGAACATTATATACCCGGCGTACATATTAAATATCGTTTTTTTAATCTTTCAGTAAACTGCAGTTTCGATAATTTGCTATGTTTTATTGAAATAATTGGACCAAGTTTGCCGGAAATCGGTAATGCGATTATCGATAAACGCTTATGTAGTCATATGTGGGTGGTGCCACGCCCATTTAACAAAAATTAATAATCTTGTTTGTATTGAAAAATCGGAGTTTTCATATTTCTGAAATTTACTGTTATATGGTAAGTGGCAGTAATTTTAACTCGATTTCAAAAATTTTCAACATATTGCTTTTTTGTGCCAAGGTTGATAACCGAGTTTGGTAGAAATCGATAAACCGGTTACCGAGATACACATATGTAGGTGTAACTGGGCGGTGCCACGCCTATTTTCAAAAAAAAAATCTCTAAGTATCATTTCCTGCTAAGAGGTCATTGCATATATCGATTTTGAGCAAATTAGCTTAAATAGCTAATAATTTATCGCGGTTTTCGTATTTCTGTAAACTACCGTTATATGGGAGGTGGGCGTGGTTCTTGTAAGATTTCAAAAATTTTCAACGGGTTTCTTAGTCAAGCCCTAAGTAATGTTCGCACCGAGTTTGGTGGGGATTGGTAAAGGGACTACAGAGATATAGCATTTTACCATAAGTGGGCGGGGCCACGCCCACATTTTCCAAAAATTTCATAACTGTCTTATTTTATGCCAAAATTCTACTTCGCATACCAACTTTCAACAATTTGGATCCAGTATTTGCGGAAATAACGTAGTTTTTGCATATTACGAAAATACCGTTATACATATGGGAGGTGGGCGTGGTTATTGTCCGATTTAGCCTTTTTTCAATCCCAACCTACTTTGGATAAAGGGAAACCTACTTACCAAATTTTGTTGCGCTCGGGTATAAAAATTAGTTTTCATTAAAAAGATTATAAATATAATTTTGTTCTGGGCGTATTATTGTAGGGAAATAAATTCTCTAAAAAATTACGCTGAAGTTGGTTATCTTATAGACGATTAAAAGTATTAAATATGTTAATGATATTGCTGGACGAGGTATGGCGTTGATATAACTTTGACGAAAGACGAAGAACAAAAGCAATTTCTTTTGCAAGTAGTGCAATTACATCACCAGCAATATCCTAATTGCAATAAACTGAATTTTATTGATAATTAAAAGGAATATTAATGCTTAAAAGTGCAATAAAAAATAAATTAATGGATTTAAGCTCTCTCTTCTCTGACAAATCTAGTTTGTAATCAACATTTTTTTTTTTTTTCAGAACTATCAAATCCAAGCTGGTTAGAGACTGCTTTGGCACACTACAAAATTTGACAGCCAAAACACGGTTACACTGTGCGGGGTACCAGGCCGTTATGGAATCGAAGACAACGAGATCGCCGACAAGTTGACACGAGAAGGATCGCATTCTGCCTTTTCGCGGGACCTGAACCGTTCTGTGGCCTCAGTTTGTCCTCTTCGAGAGCCATAATTACTGAGTGGGTACACTCGGAACGCAGTAGGTACTGGGGAGCAGTGGAGGGCCTTAGACAGGCCAGGCCCTTTCAACAGAAAAGACATTATTTAATAAATAGAAATAACATCAGACTATTTCTGGGTAGCTGACCGATCACAATCAATTGCGATTCCACTTGCACCGAATAGGTGCGATCACAGAGTCGGAATGCCGGCTCTGCCTGGAGTATGATGAAACTTCGGAGCATATTCTCTATCACTGTCCGGCTTTGGCAGACAAAGACTGACTTATTTTAAATCGTCAATGGTTGAACCTTTTGTTATAAGGAATTCGTCTACCAAGACCCTTTTAGGATTCATTAGGGAAGCCGAAGGTATCTTGGCCACACTCAAGAAGAAGAAATCAAAAGATATTTTAGGTCGCGGTGTCTCTTGTTCTATTACACCCAAAAATTAACTTAACTTAAAGTTTTTTTAATTCTGCATGAATATTTCCAATCATAAAGCCCTCTAACTGCTTTTTTCGAGTTTAATAGCCCGTAAGTATATGTATACATTTTTTTTAGTCTAGATAATCGACTTAAGAGTATTTTTTTAGAGAATATAATGCCCTACAAGAATATGCCAAGAAAAATCTCTAACGGTTCAATAGTTATAACATTTTTAATAAAAGCACTTTTCTTACCTGTTATTTATATGAAAATTTTCAAATGCCCACCGACACCTTTTAAAATTGGAATACAAATTTTTCCAAGGGCGAGATTTTCTTCTCAGTAAATGTACACTGCCGGAACAAAGTATTAGCACAGAAAATTTTTCACTATATATGCAACAATTTTTATTTTTATTGCAATAAAGTGCAAGTTTTAAGTAGCTAGGAATTACTGTTGATTGTTGGCAATTTTTTTCACGCAGTCTCTTGCATAAAAATTTTTTTTTCGAAAATACTTTATATGGAAAAAATGCCAAACACATTCAACAAAAAAATTCTCAAAAATCAACGCGATTTTTTACTAACTCCGAACTTGCATTTTTTTACTAGAATCTAATGGGCTGCAAAACTGCATACTCAAAAAAAAAATTCTAAAAAATCTGATTAAAAAGTTGAAACTTTTGATGAAAATTTGCTGAATTTTCGCGAGTTTTGCACAAAGTAATTATATTTTTATGTTTTTTGTTGTTGAATGAACTATATTTTTATACAAAATTGGCGGAAAAATATTAGAATAAAAATTGTTGCATATATTGTGAAAAACTTGCTGTGCCAATACTTTGTTCCGGCAGTGTATATATTATAAATAAATATTTTAGACGTCGTAACGTTTTGTTACATACTTTAACCTACAATTCATATTTTTTAACCGACTTCAAAAAAATTAGGAGGTTATCAATTCGTCAGAATATTTTTTTTTTATGTGGTCCCATATTAATTTGGTTTAGATCCGATCATTGGATCATGAACAAATTAACGGTACTCATAATTTTTTTATATGAGAATTGTTTTGTTGTTTCGTTTAAATATTACTTGTTAACACAAAATTTCATTCAAAAGTTTTTACAGCGTGTTACGTCGCCCATACCTGGATCGGGATCCTCCAATTTTTCCTTAAGTTTAGGGAATGCAGGTCTTAGTGCTTCTGGGTAGCGCAAAAACACTTTATACATCATAAGGACGGCTTTCATACGCAAATACGGTTTTGTGGAGCTCATCTACAAACAATTTTTACCTATTAATTTTTTAGATCGTTTCGAATTGTAATAAAACTCACAAGTGTCATAATATCATTTGCAAGATCTCGTGATAAATCCGGTGAGATAAAACAGCTAAGTCCACTTAAAGCCACACCGGCATCATATTGATTTTGAGAATTCAAATCCTTGCGTATCATATTTGTCGTTAACATAAGCAACTAAATCCAAACAAACAAATGTTTTGTTTTTTATTTTTCCAGGTTTTATTTACTGTTTTTAGTTTCCGTCATTCCGGCACTCACCTCGCTTTCGGGATGAAAGCATTGACTTGCAGCCAAGTATCCTATACGTTTACATGTAAATCGTGAAGAGCTCATTACTTCAATGATATTGAAACCGGCCCAGGATATGTCATAGCCAAGCATCTGAATCTGTAAAACGTGACATGAATCTTTTTAAAATTTTGTATTGTCTTCAGGATGCTGCTTAATTGATGAACACAAAATCAATAGTCATTTGTAACACGTACATACGTATGCATGTATGTATGTACATATGTCTTAAAAATGTATCTATATACATATACTATGCACAGAAATTGTATATATACATAGTCAATCAGCAAATTGTTGATAAGTGGAACTGCGGTGACAAAGAGGCTAAATCCTTAATAGTACCTCTCTAGTGCATTGCCGCTCTTTGATGTGTACATATGAACATAGTTTCTGTTTTTTCCTAGCAGTTTTAGTATTTATGAATATGTAGTTATTATGAACATGTACTCACATAGGTTAATTTGGCCACTGCATTGCACTTCACATTGATGTTGTCCTGACGCAGTTCTTGTTTTATTTCTTCTATGCATTGTGCGATGTACTTGGCCTAAAATTTAAAGTTTAAACTTGTTTATTAATTGTTACCGATACGATGAATAGTATTTAAAAAATAGTTTAATAAACACATAATTACAATGTTGTCCCATACATAACAATTTTGATGCAGCAAATGTTAAAGCTAGTTTTTGTTCGACTTTTTTGTGCTGACTAAAGGTCCAGATTTTGAGTAAAACGAGGTCAAAATGTAAAAAAACGCGTTTTTTGCATTTTTTGAGAAACTCTAGCAAATAAACAAAAGGTTGCAGAACCTTCCACTTATGTTTAAATTAAAGCTAGAACTCTTGACTATAATCCCTGCTATTCTTTTGGAGATTTTTAGCGAGTTATGCAGTGGTAAATCTCAAATCTTCACCTGTTGAAATACCTTAAAACCCAGCTTCATGACAGCAATTTAATGAAAATTAATTTTTTTAAATGAATATGGAACCTGACAGAAAAAAAATCATTTTGCACTCAAATTGCTTTCGTCTGAAATAAGTCTGTGTATGTACGTAAGTATATACCCAACCAGCAAAATCATCGTAAACGAGCTAGTAACTGGATATTTTCTCGAAGAAAAACCGGCTAAAAAGTCGTTTATGATCGCCGTTATCGAGTACTTTTTCACTTGAACAGTCGTAAATGACTACGAAAAAGCATTCGTATACAAATATTATATATTATAAAATATTGTGGTTCAAGAAAAATTTTCAACAGAATGAAAATATTTACTTGTGCTGACCAATTACTACAAGCCTCTTTCTTTTACTTTTTTATTGATTTATCGTTTACGAGCCTTTCTCTAACTTTTCGCCGATCGAGAATCCATCGTAAAATGTTGAACAATGATACGCACCCATTTTGAAATTGCCACCCGCTAAACTATAAAGCTTCTAGGACAGATTCACTATAGAACCGGATCATTTTTGCCGCCAGGGAGTGAAGAGAAAAAGGTTCCATTAAATAATAGAAAAAAAATTTAACACAGACAAGTAGCCCAAACCTGCCTTTGATTCAGTTAGCATTGAACTACTGTGCTATAAACTGAAAAACTACTTTGGGTTTGGAGAGTCAGCAGTAAAACTGATGCGTAGTTATCTGAAAGAGAGGTTTTAGCGTGTCGAGGTTCGATCTCAAACATTTGGAACTAAGGCCATCAAGGGTCAATCTTAGGGCCACTACTATTTAGTTTGTGCGTTAATGACATAATTCGGACTTCTATGCATGCCTATTCGGACGGTGTCCAGCTCTATATGTCAGGTCCTCTTGAGGACTCAGCTAATTTGTGCCCAAGCTTCAACAGAGAACTGATGTCTATAGAACCGAAATTAAAAATTTTAAATTAAATTATTTTAAATTAAATAATTTGTACATTTGAACTGAGTTTCCTATGACTTCGCTTGGAATGTTACCCATTATAATTTTACTAGCATCCAAAGCTCTTTCATGTTACTCGGAAAAAACTTGTGCTACGCCAATCCCCTCTTGACCACAGCGAAACATTTTTCGATGGCGTTGAGATCTAGACTTTGTGCTTTGTGGGACCTATTTAACATATTTATAAATGACATTGGAGACGATTTCGAATCCGAGTACTTATTATATGCAGATGACATGAAAATCTTCAGAGCAATACGTGGCGATAATGATATGGAAGCTCTACAGCCTGACATTTCAAAACTAGAGAAATGGTGCGCGATAAATAAGCTGAACCTGAATATAAAAAAATGTGCTGTCATGGGATTTTCTCGTCGTCATAATCAACTGCCCGCTAACTATTCCTTAAGCGGTCAAAGTATACAGATTGTCAACTCGATAAAAGATCTTGGCGTGATGATCGATGATAAACTGACCTTCTCCGATCATATTAACCATGTAACTCTACGTGCATATCGTGCCCTTGGATTTATTTGTAGATTTGGTAAGGATTTCAAAGACGATCGTACACTCCTCAGACTATTTTTTTCCTTCGTCCAGCCAATACTTGAATATGGCTCTATTACCTGGTCACCATTTACAGAGCTACAAATCAGCAACGTCGAAAAAGTTCAACGCAAGTTCTGTAAGTTCCTATTGTATCACTCGCACGACGGAAACAATATGAGCGTAACTGATGTATATCGCAAGCACAATATCAAAAGCCAACGTAGCAGGAGGCAAATAGCAGACCTATCCTTCTTCTACCAGGTTGTCAATGGGCTGACTGATTCCCCAGAAATACTGGAGCAGTTTGGATTCATCGGCTCTAGAGTTGATCTTAGAGCTAAAGGACTGCTCAATGATCTAGCAGAAATTACGTCGCCTTTGGCCCACACAACACAATAATCAATCTTGTAAACCAACACGCGCCTCATGTAAACTTCTTTGGAGGATCTTAAGCTGGCTTAATGTGTACTTTAAAATCCATACTCTGAGTCTATGTTATAACACTATTTATGTTACTATTGTTAGAGCGTTATGTTATGTTTCCAATTTTTCACCTTTTTTAACTATTGTATTTAATAATTATATTATGTGCAAAGCCGATTGGCGTTAATATAATAATAATAATAATAATAATAATAATAATTATTATTATATCTTCAATTTTAACTAACGGCACCAAATTCCACCAATTAAAACAACCCCATATTTTGTAAAAGTCGCGAGAATTGGAGCTTAGGGGATTGAAAACGAGTTGTTGTTGTTGTAACAGCATACAAATTTTCCTAATGGGTTTTTGGTAAATGATCTCGGATTGACAGTCCTTGGTCAGATGAGCCTAGGTTGTTCCGGTAACGTGGGCCCGATTGCCGTGGAAGCGTATACTAATACGGTGTTCACATGAGGCGATTTTACAGGTAACTTTTAGTTGAACGCAACAATCGCCTGGTGTGAACGGTCTTTCAACTAATCGCTTCCAATGAAGTTGGGGGGCAGCCAACTTTTGATCCAACTAATCGCCTCCAAAATTGCATGGAAAATCGCCTCATGTGAACACCGTTTATATAGTTTCATCATAATTATATCTATGCTGCGTTGGAACTTACCTCGTTATCCTTATTATTCCTTATGCCACGCACCAAATCCGTAAGGTTCTTGTCAAACATACGCTCGAAATTTCCTTTTACCTTTTTCAAAGCCATTTTGTATGCAAGCACCTTTTCCACTCAAATTTAACAATGCGACAAATACTTTTGCCTATTTATCCGAGATGTTCAGTATCCTTTGATAATTTGGATACTATGCTGATTTATAACAATTTTGGCTTTTGTTTTTTTATTTTCAATGGCAAATTACATTCACACATTTGATGATGTCGACAATCTTACTTTACTTTTTTATGATTGATTTTTCACTTTATAAAAGCAGTTTATTCCGTTTTCCTCATGGCAACAATTTACTTTTGTTATTATTTCATTCTTGTGAAATCCAAAATTTATTTTAATTGCCACATTTGAATTCATGTATTAAATTAAATTAGAACAAATAGAAACAATTTTCTCAAAAATCCGGATTAACTTCCGCCCGACAAGTGAATAGGGACACGAATTTCGATACGACACGATACCATATCGATATTTTTGCATTTTGATACCGATACGTTTTACTTGACAGTTTTCAAACGATATTTTTTAGAATCGAGTAAAGGTTTTGTTTTCTTGGGTTATCCAGCTCTGGATCACGATCATTTCTTACGGAAACGATTTGGATCATTCTTATTGAGGTTAGCAGCACTAATTTTATATTAGTAGCACGAGGAAGACGATATTATAAAAAGCACCTCACTAAATGGGGAAAAGTATATTTAAACAAAATAATATTCACTTAAATAAACATTTAACATTAAGGCGATTTGTTTGAAACAAGTTAAAAGAAACATTGGTAGAGTATCTGTTTGTGTATACATTAATTTGTCAGTGCTACCAAACGAGACTTCCAAATTATCAGTGAAACAAAGCAAAGTCGCGTTTTGAAACACCACCTTGTATAAATTCGCCTTGGTTTACACTAGACAATACTGCCAGTCCAATTATGTCAAAATGATGTGTTTGTTGTAAACACGGCGAATTCATATTACAAGAAACACACCGTTTCGCCGTGTTTACAACGAACACATCATTTTGACATAATTGTCTTGACAATATTATCCGGTGTAAACCAAGGCGAATTTATACATGGTGGTAGCAAGAATACAACAAACAACAACCACGTGTATTTTGTATCAGGGTCAAAATGTCAAATCTCAATTCGCCTCAAAGTTTATATGTATTTTGTTTTTGCTATTCATGGCCATGCTGTCAAATCAGTAAAAGGAGAAACAAAATACATGTAATGCGAAGGAAAGAAGAAGAAATCAGTAGATTGGACAACACCACCTTGTATAAATTCGCCTTGGTGTTAGGAATTTTCGATATTTAAGAAAGTATCGATATCATGAATCGATTTATTTGATTGCATGTAAAACCGATATGGCGATATATCGGGCTGAACAATATCTATATCGAAAAAATCGATGTTGAAAATTCTACTCCCAATTGAATAGAATATTAAACCTGCCTATCAACTCACCTAATTGTGTTATTTCCAATTTGCATATTTATTGAGGATTAAAACGGCATGCCGAACGACTCCAGCGGTTTGTCAAACTTAAGAGCTAAATAAATCACACAAGCTGCTGATTAAACCTACTTTAGTATTTTCCCATACACTTTTTAGTAGATGAAAAATAAATTTCACCTTTAATATCGATATTGCGGGTAAAGTATCGATGTCTTCGACATGTCGACCTTGGAATATCGATTCAAAAAATCGATTATCGTTTCATGAAATATCGATATTCGCGGGATTCCGCGTTGCGTACGGGAAAGAACCTGATTTTCGTCGTTTACACCCGATTTACATGATTCAAGTACTTGAAAGCAATTCTTGCTCATTCTCTTTTGTGTTTTCTATTTGCTTTTACACGTTTCAATTCTGTTGAATTCAAGTTTTTGATTCTTTAAATGGGAAGCAACGAAAATGCCAAAAGCAAAGCAAGAAAGTTGAAACGACTTGACGGTACAGACGCATGTGTACTCGTCCCTTTTCTTCTCACCCCCTCTCTTCCACATGCGAGCAGAATTGAATTCAATACTTGAACTGTGTAAAAGCAGTCTTACTTAAACTTGTTTACAACACGTCAACTTAAGCCAGAAGGAGGATTTTTTTTTTTTTGTATATTCTTTTTCAGCTCTTTGGCAGTTTGCCGCCTAAAATGCCACATCAAAAAAATTCATGCAAGCAAATAGATATTATACATATTTATTTTTATGAATTACAAAAACGAAAGTCTGGCAAGCCTAATTCTCTCACCGCTCTCAATTTCCGTAAGGCCGTAACTTAAGCTGAAAATAGTCAAGAACGCAGAACGTATACTTAAACGCAGTCTGTATACGCAGAATTTTGTCGATTACTGGAGCCCTCAGTGTTGCTTACTAAAGTGTTGCCACTCATCAATGCCTAAATAAACTTACCTTTTCAACTACAATTTTTCGTGCCATAATAGATCGTAGCTAAATATAAACTACTTATTTTTCAACAAAAAACCTTATTCAATAGAAAATTTCAAATATTTTAAACATATTTTGTATAGGAACTTATAACTTTTTTACCATCTGCTGACACGGAAAAATCTGATTTCCGCATATTTCTGAGCTACGGGCTACAATTACAGAAAAATCCTGCGGTGTTGAGTTTTCATTTACATGGCGCTTTGGTGACAGATCGTGTCAGCTGACACGGGTTTACCTAACGGTAGGTTTACGTTGTTGACTAATTTCAGCTTAAAACCTACAGGTTCTCAAGTTTCTTACGGTAAGTTAAGTTTTAACTTACCGCCAACACAGTTTCTCATATAACAGGTTGGCCGAAATATTGAGTTAAGTTACGGAAATTAAGTCTAGACTAACTGAACTTTTAACGGGTGATTTTTTTGAGGTTAGGATTTTCATGCATTAGTATTTGACAGATCACGTGGGATTTCAGACATGGTGTCAAAGAGAAAGATGCTCAGTATGCTTTGACATTTCATCATGAATAGACTTACTAACGAGCAACGCTTGCAAATCATTGAATTTTATTACCAAAATCAGTGTTCGGTTCGAAATGTGTTTCGCGCTTTACGTCCGATTTATGGTCTACATAATCGACCAAGTGAGCAAACAATTAATGCGATTGTGACCAAGTTTCGCACTCAGTTTACTTTATTGGACATTAAACCAACCACACGAATGCGTACAGTGCGTACAGAAGAGAATATTGCGTCTGTTTCTGAGAGTGTTGCTGAAGACCGTGAAATGTCGATTCGTCGCCGTTCGCAGCAATTGGGTTTGCGAAACACATTTCGAACCGAACACTGATTTTGGTAATAAAATTCAATGATTTGCAAGCGTTGCTCGTTAGTAAGTCTATTCATGATGAAATGTCAAAGCATACTGAGCATCTTTCTCTTTGACACCATGTCTGAAATCCCACGTGATCTGTCAAATACTAATGCATGAAAATCCTAACCTCAAAAAAATCACCCGTTANATTTATGGTCTACATAATCGACCAAGTGAGCAAACAATTAATGCGATTGTGACCAAGTTTCGCACTCAGTTTACTTTATTGGACATTAAACCAACCACACGAATGCGTACAGTGCGTACAGAAGAGAATATTGCGTCTGTTTCTGAGAGTGTTGCTGAAGACCGTGAAATGTCGATTCGTCGCCGTTCGCAGCAATTGGGTTTGTGTTATTCGACCACATGGAAGATTTTACGCAAAGATCTTGGTGTAAAACCGTATAAAATACAGCTCGTGCAAGAACTGAAGCCGAACGATCTGCCACAACGTCGAATTTTCAGTGAATGGGCCCTAGAAAAGTTGGCAGAAAATCCGCTTTTTTATCGACAAATTTTGTTCAGCGATGAGGCTCATTTCTGGTTGAATGGCTTCGTAAATAAGCAAAATTGCCGCATTTGGAGTGAAGAGCAACCAGAAGCCGTTCAAGAACTGCCCATGCATCCCGAAAAATGCACTGTTTGGTGTGGTTTGTACGCTGGTGGAATCATTGGACCGTATTTTTTCAAAGATGCTGTTGGACGCAACGTTACGGTGAATGGCGATCGCTATCGTTCGATGCTAACAAACTTTTTGTTGCCAAAAATGGAAGAACTGAACTTGGTTGACATGTGGTTTCAACAAGATGGCGCTACATGCCACACAGCTCGCGATTCTATGGCCATTTTGAGGGAAAACTTCGGAGAACAATTCATCTCAAGAAATGGACCGGTAAGTTGGCCACCAAGATCATGCGATTTGACGCCTTTAGACTATTTTTTGTGGGGCTACGTCAAGTCTAAAGTCTACAGAAATAAGCCAGCAACTATTCCAGCTTTGGAAGACAACATTTCCGAAGAAATTCGGGCTATTCCGGCCGAAATGCTCGAAAAAGTTGCCCAAAATTGGACTTTCCGAATGGACCACCTAAGACGCAGCCGCGGTCAACATTTAAATGAAATTATCTTCAAAAAGTAAATGTCATGGACCAATCTAACGTTTCAAATAAAGAACCGATGAGATTTTGCAAATTTTATGCGTTTTTTTTAAAAAAAAAGTTATCAAGCTCTTAAAAAATCACCCGTTATTTCAGCACGACAGTAGACAATGCCATTGTTGTCGAGTCGTACAATTTAGGGATTACTAGTTTCCTTCGTTTGGAAATCTATAAATTTGTTTTAATATCCTAATACGAAAAAAGTTGTACTACTTGGCGATACAGTTTATGGATATTTGTTGATTGATGAGTTATCAAATATAGTGGATTATTTTAATTATTTTATTTGGTAAAATTTGTTTTAAATAAATACGTTAATATACATACATACATACATTTTACGATAAAGCAAAAGAAGGGGAGTATTTGTTACTACTTGTACATATGTAATGTCATCCAAAGTAACATAAATTTATTAATGGATTATTTTTAAGACAAAAGATAAGGTAAAGTTATAGTAATAGCTTTTTTTAAATAATGTAGTTTATTTTAACTAAAACGCTTAAATACTACCAAAAATTTACCATAGGGCTTTAATATACTGCAAAAGTTTAATCTGGTTAAAACAAATATGCATACATATAAATATTTTTTCTTAATTTGACCATTTATTTACTTTCGTTTTTGGTTTATTTATTTGGTTAGAATAGGATTATTAGTTTCGCATTCAGTTTTTGTATCCTATATCAAATAAAAGTATTTTAGTAAACATAGGGCCGTTTTCTAAGGTTTTAAATTTTATATGGCCTTTAAACACATTTTTTCAGAACAGAATCTGTGTTTAAAGGGTAGGTAAATTTTAAACCCTGCTTTAGAAAACGGTCCTCAAACTTTTTATTAAAAATTGCAGCCTGTCATTTTATCGCCTCAACCATAAAACAGTGCATATGTAAATGCGCAGATCTTTATATCTATGCCGAATTGTCATATAAAAAAGCATATATGTATTTAGTATCAGGCAAGGTTCCGCAATTGATTCCCGAGTGAATTCAAACAAAGTCACTGTGAATTCAAATTTTATGGTGTTCAAATTCCCACAGAAGTGAATTGCAGAACCTGCCTGAGTATGTATATGTATGTTCTATATAAAATAATTCCAAAAAAATTTCAACCTTCATTTAAAATAAAATTAAGTCTTCTGTAATCTTGAAAACGTAATATTTATACCATTCCCCAACAGGAGAAACCCATCGAATACAATCACATCAACAACAAGATGACTTTTCAGGTTCTGCCATAACCAAATTAAAATCTAAACTATTTGGTCTGGCAAATCCAGTTTTTATACCATCCCAACCATCTTCGACTTTGTATTCGCCTGATCGTATTCGTGCATACACCTCCTGTGTCACCATACGAAAGGCTTCTTCCACGTTAACGCCATTTCTGGCTGAAGTCTCAACAAAATGTAGGCCATGTTGCTTTGCAAAAGCCTGTGCCTCATCAGTGCCTACTTCACGCCGGCCGCCTGCGTTAACAAGATCTAGCTTGCAACCAACTAACGCAAAAACAGGTCGATGTGGTTCAATGTGACGTTGAGCCTCCATCATCCAAAGCGGAATATGTTCAAAGCTAGCATAGTTAGTGATGTCATATACTAACAATACTCCAACAGAGTTTCGATAGTACGATTTGGTAATGGATCGAAAGCGTTCCTGGCCAGCCGTATCCCATAGTTGGAGCTTTATCTGCGTACCATCCTTCATTTCTATTAAGCGGGCAAAAAAATCCACTCCTACGGTAGGGTCCGATAGCTGCAAGATAGACAATGAAAACAGCATAAATACATATAAATATTTATATATACATATGTATGTATGTATGTATGCAATATACAGAAAAAGTGAACAATGGGGAAACACAATAATTAAAAATTATAGGAGCAACTTCACATACTTATACATATATGCATGCATGCATAAGTACATATTGCATATGGCTTATCAGCCCAGTAGGTTCAATTATTCTGCGCTATCATTAACCATGTAATAATTTCTCGCATCATTGTCTCTGATTAAATTATGTAAGTTACATGTTTTTTTGTTTTTGCGCTTTTAGTTTATTTTTATTGTTATGGAAGGACAATTACCTCTGCAAATTTGCCATCTGTAAAAAATTTGAGGAGCGAACTCTTGCCCACCGTACTGTCGCCAATAAGAATTAGACGAAATTGATAGTCGAAAATGGGTTCAACCATCTTGAAGCTTTTCCAACGATGCGTGTAATAAACTGCCCCTTGTACTAAAATCTAACCGAGTGCAATTTTCCCACCCTTTATTCGAGAAACGGGTGTATACTTTTCTTAGTCACTTCCAGGGATACTCGTTTGCTTTAATTCACCTCCACATGGGTCGCAATATGATTTAATGAATTTAATCTTTCTCAATATTGTTTCTATATAATTGTGATTAGTTTATTGTATATTCCGCTGGCTTTGACTGGATTTTTAAAGTTCCAGTTTATTAAGAACAATACTACGTCGCAGAACAAATGACTTTCTCGGGTGTTTTATTTTGTAGAACTAGCACTTTGTTTATAAAATTTAGAGAAAATTATTTTTGTTTTGTTACTCATTTCGTCGTTTTCACATAGAACGTAAAATTTAATTTACGTTCTCTGATATTCCTTTTGATTAATCGATCATTAATCGAGAAATATGAAATGGGAAAAATCACAAAAAATGTCTGCTTGACCCAAGGCGAATTTATACCTATGATGGAAAAGTAGGCACAATAGTACCATTTTTGGTACTTTCATTTACAAGTGCACTTTTGGCATAATTCATTCAGTTTTGGTACAATCATAAATTATAGAAATTTAGCCAGTATATAACAAACAATCATATTACTCATAGATTCGAAAAGTGAAAATTAAAATCACTTAAAAATTAAAATAAGGGTCATTAAATAAAATTTATAATAATTATTCAATGTAAAGAATAGTCAAAACAGGTCAAAATGTCGAACTGCTATTATTTCGCACATAGGTATGTATGTATATGTGTAAACAGGTCGGAGAAGTTATAATTCACTGTTTTCACCCTTCTTCATTGGGATATTGTGTTTTTTTACTATGATTTTACTCTACTAATTCAATGAAGTACATTAAAAAATACTATCTCCAAAAATACATATGTGGTTCTAAAAAAGGCGAAATTAGACAAGGTGGGTAGATAAACAAGGCGAATTCATATTACAACAAACACACTATTTTGACATTAATAACTACCGCGGCGCAAATCTAAATTCGTCAGTAACAACGCCTTGTATAAATTCGCATTGATTTTTGCAGTCCATTAGGCACATTTTGAAATTTTGGAATTCCATCCCTGATTTATACATTAAATTCGCCTTGGGCTTGACATTTAAGTGGAACGTGGAACAGCTAATGTCAGAAGACGTTGATAATTGAAGAAGAAGAATATAAACAAACACATGTGATTTAGGGAATGCAACTATTAATTGTAAAAAATGGCACGTAAAAGAAAAATTCCTGCTCGTAAGCATCATGGAGTCCGTGATCCACTTAAGCAACTGGAAGCGAAGGAGAAAAGGTATTCTTATTACAAATTTTACAAGATATTTCATATGATATACAACATATGTATGTTTGCAGACTGAGTAAAGTTACAAACAATCCTCCAGAACACGACAGTCAGCAAGTATCATTTAAATTCGCACAATTTAAGAAATTGGTGGATGACACAAAAGCTGGAAAGAAAATCAAACGTATACACAAAGGTCGGGAAGATAGACCCAAAAATAATGCAACAAATTCAAAAAAAATCACGTACATACAAAAGTTAAGAGATGAAACCGATGAAGATTACTTAAAGCGGGTAAACCGAGTAACCACCCAGTCTTTGCGGGAAGCGCAGTACGAAGCCAAATATGGGGTCAATGTTGTTAGGAATCCTAAAACCGGAGAAATTTCTATTACAAAAAAGCCGAAAAATGAAATCGATGAACTTTTGAAAGAAAAACAAAAGAGTCGAGGCAAGAGAAAAAATGCAAAAAACACAACATTAAAACCTTTGAATCCCGAGCTTGCGAAAGAATTAATTAAACAGGCCATTAAGGAAGATAAGGAAGAGGTATTTTTCTTCTAACGCAAGGAAGAATTGAGAATTAATTTCATGTTTATTGCAGAAAGCAAAAGCGAATATGGATATAGAAGAATACAAGCAAGACGTTTTCCGATTTGGGGAAGTGGTACACGCACCTCCCTCGCTTTTAACATTGCCTCGAAAGGCACAAAAGTTCGACACCGTACCCAGAGTAGGGAAACTTTTTTTAGTTTGTTTAGTACATATGTATGTATGTATGTGTTCACTTTTTATCTTTCAGCCTGGTAAAAAGTCGAATTTGTTGTTGAAATCGCTGCTACCAGATAACAGAGTCGATAACGAAAAAGAGTTGAAGGTACCCAAAGTTGCTGAGGGTAAAGTGGAGAAACCTGCACTGAGTGGTAAACGGAAGAAACTCCCACTAGCTACAAGAAAAATGCTCGAAGATGAGCAAGGAAAACTGATTGAAATGTACAGAGCCATGAAGAAAACAAAAGCTAAAAAGTCATGACGTACGTTATAATTTTTATTTTTAAACTAAAAATAAAAAAAAAAAACTTCAATTGAAATCATGCTGTACATTTAATTAATTGTCCGTCTATAAATGGCCATGATTGCACAAAGTTTGCCATGTTAAAATTTGTTTATTTCATTGGCGGTTTGTGTCTAGCTGCAGATCATCGTTTGGGGGGTTGAACAGCCGTTTCTAGAGTTTGAAGAAATCCAGCAGGTTTATTATTATTTTATAGCATTTGGTACTTAGTAGTTTTCTGAGTTGTTTCTTTGTTCTTTTCTCTAAAGTTCAAAGCCATTCACTTTTACTACAGGCCTCCGGAACGTTTTTGAAGCAATTGAGCGAAGCGCTGCGTAACCAGCAACGATGTGTCAATGAAGCGATCAACGCAATTGCTTAAACAAGTTTCTGTGGAACTGTCAAGTTTTGAACCTGGCTTTCCGATACACTTCTCCCAGCAGATATCATTGAACTCGTGTATCTATAAAAATAATATTTACGAATTTCTTGTAATACGTCACAGGTTAAAAGGGTTAATATCAACGAACCTGCGCGTTCACTTGTGCCTTTTGCTTTTCTATCATCAAGAATTCTTGCAATTCTTTGTCGGTGGAAACTGACGAAAGCGAGTCAAAATCTGACATATTGAATATTTTAATTTAAAAGTTATTAAAAAAGGAACTGCCGTAGTTGCTATAGTTCCTTTGCCAGTTGCTAAATCAAAAATTTATATAACCTCAATCACACTACGTTCCACAAACAAAACGGCCAGACTTTTAAGATATTTCTAATTGGATTGAATAAAGTGTTGGTATCTCACTACTTTGACTGCTGAATTAAAAAATAGTACTAAAACATTAAAGGTGTTCTTACACGATATGTATTTGCATCTGTAAATGCGACTTTTTCAATACATACGTAATTGCGTATGTCTGTCAAATTCAAAGTCTTTATTTAACTATTTAAAAATACGTTCTTTGAAAATGAAATAATCTAAACTCACGATGCTTCTATCTGTGTGTCAGATGAAAATGTTAATTTTTTGCCCGAGCTTTTCCTCCAATGTGTGGCGTGCGTCTGGAAAAAATTAATTTACGTTCTTTGGTCATATATGTTGTAGAAGTTTTATTACGTTGAAACTTGAAACCTTTTTCTGGCACGGCACTATGAAATACCCTTTATAATAATGTGACATCAAGAGCCTGACAGACGTGGCAATGCAATATATTTCGAAATTAATAAAATTTCAGAAAGCAGTTGCATGAGCAGTCACATCTTGCATTTAAAGTGTCTTTCGAAAGAAGTTTTTTTATTTCCGAAAGGCGAATTGCAGATTGCTAATGCAGCACGTGCAAGTTGAAATACATTTCCGAAATCGATTTGCGCTTTCTCAATTGCAGACCCACCTTGCATCTTTTATTTTTGAAACTGATTTCCGAAATGTCAACTTGACAGCGAATTGCGTGGAAAAATTGGAAATATTGCCACGTCTGACGAGCTCTTTACAGTTGGCCAGCTGTTTATGTTACTACCGAATAAAGCAAACTAAAAACATTCAATAGCCAAAAGAATTCACTGGTTGTTCTGTATGGAAATTAAATTTAATTTATTAATATCGCACAAACTATAGATTATAAGTATAATAGTGGCTGGGCTACAACTTTGTGTCCAAAGGCGAAACAATTCTATAATGATTAGCAAGTAGTGTTCAAGCCATAGTATCAAATATCAATCATCAAAATGAAAGAACAAAAATTATTGCTAATACTTTCGCAGTCGCTAATTGGTGAGTAAATTTATTCTTGACCATGCAAATGTGTGCTATTCCAGGGGACAATTATTTTGGGGAATGTAAAGAAAGAGTTCATTATATTTGTAAAATTACGTAAATTATTTTACTAATATTTCTCATTTAACAGGCACCGGCTTTTTCTTTTTATACGTACAACATGTGCGTTCAATATTTGAAGCCCGTACCAACATAGCACATTTAACACAATTAGAAAGAGAATCATTACTACGTCGAGAGGATTCATTGTATTATTCATTTTATAAGACCCTCACAGAAGAAGCCGATTTCTGGAGTGGCTACAATAAACTAAAAAATGTGACTGGTATTGAATACCCACAAAGTGTAAATGTACTGGAGCGATTCCATGTGCTCCCCGAACTCATGATCGGGTATGTAAGCTTTGGATAGTCATCGCTATATTTTTCAAAAATTTTAATTTTAGGTACCTATATCACCTGCTTAGGCGTTACACATTCAACGAAAACTTTCCGATTTTTAGCTGTTGGCGTAGCAATGACATTCGATTGCCATTGGAGCATCGACACTGTGATGGCTTCGGGCAACCAATGCAATTTTATTTGGAATGTGTCTGGCTTCTGGGGGGATTAACTGTTCTAGTCATTTACATATATGGAACATTACTAAGGTGAAATAGCTACCAAAATAATATGAAATCGACATTTAATTAAAACACTCCTGCTTTCAGCGAAAATATCTTTGGAGGAATTTACGCAGTGGTATCGTACATTATGTTTCACAGTTTCGCGTCAAAAATTTACGATTCACCCGTAGCCCGTGAAAACTTTGCATTTCCAATTATTTTCATGCAAATATTTTACCTTTGCTTATGTATTGATCGTGTGACAGAACGGAAGGAAAATCACATGCGAGTTTTTATTGTAAGATATATACATATCTGTGGCCTAAAGCTATACCCTCTTAAGCTGATTTAAGTAATAATTTTGTTGTATATACGTACAAACATATCAGTATACTCTGTTTCTGGGGTACTTTTGCAAATGAGTCGTTTTCAAGCCGAAAACTGTATACTTGGAATTTTCTAAAAATTATAAGTGAGTTTTCTTTTAGTTTCTTTACAACCTTTGAAATCTGGATATTTAACTAGGCTTTAATAAAAAATTAACAACCATTTAAACAAACCAAAGGAAAATAGTCAAAACTGGTCAAGATGTCGTGTCCCTATTTTTATTTTACATAACAGTGTAACTGTGTATTAAAAACTAGTTAGCATTTAAAATGAAGTAGTTTAGAAAAACGGCAGTATCCATTTTTGGAGTAAAAAAAAGAAATATCTTCCAAAAATAGATACGAGCGTTAAGTATGCATGTCCAAAATTTACCGATCGCTTGACTATATATTTATGGCCTTATAAAAAATAAAATAGGCTTAAAGAGCTTTATAAAGTGACATTTTAGATTTATAAAGCCGTTACAGTCTTCTTTATTTTTTATGAATTTGGGGGGTTAAAGTATAAAAACAATCATAATTTTTTTAAGCCTAGGCCGATAAACTTTAGTAGATTGTATTTTGCAATAACTATTTTCCTTAGTTTTTGACTAAGAGTTCGAATAAATTTTTGTTAATGTACTTCTGAATTTCCGCTATAAGAGCGTTTTTTTTTAGTTTTTCTCGAATGTATGCTCCTGTTGCAACAGCATTCTAATTCCCCATAGGGTTATTGGGAATGATGCTGGAATTACAGTCTTTGGCCTGAAAAATATTTGGTTATTGTTTTTTACCACAGATACCTAAACACATCGAGCATATAACTAGATGCAATAGTTAAATTAGTAATTTTAGTTGAAAACATATACATATGTATGTACATATACGAAAATGAATATATATATATATATATATATATCTTTATTTATTTAATTCACAGACCATCAAACTGGCGGGGCTAACTGCGCTCGCTCTTCTGTGTTGGCAGTTTTCATCCGTTATATTTGCAACGCAAGTTCTCATTATGATGATGCCTTGGTCATTAAGTCCAGTTTCTGAGGTTGTTTCCAGCACCTTCAGCATCGACTATGCGACCTCTCAACTCATTGCTACCGTAGTAGCATATTATTGTTCATTCTGCAACAAAAAATATATTTTCGCCTGGCAAATTGGGCCGGCAATTGGTCTTTTGTTTATTAGCATCGGACGAAGGCTAAAACCTCAGTCACCAAATAGCAACTTTTCACTAAAATCCATATGGCCTGGCTTGCTGATGGCATTCAGTGCGCAAGGCACCCTAATTGATTTGTTGGAAAAAACGGGAATGGCTCGCTCTGTAGACAATGGATTTGCCTTGTACCGTGATTTAGTGGTGCATTGGTGTTTGCAGGCAAAGGTTAATTTTACTACCAGTCTTGCGGCATGCAATCCAGCTTACCAGCGTTTAAATTTTGCTGACTTATGGGAGCTTATTAAAACCCTTATTGTAAAACCGTATTGTATGTATGGTGTGGTGATGTTAGCAAAGTTCTTTCGCAAGTGGCGCAAGAGCAGCGAAAACAAGACGCCTAGCAAGGATAACGTAGAACGAGCTAAAAAATATATATTAGAAGATTTTTTGGAAGAAAATCACATTTCTATGCGAGATATGTCAAATAAAGAGACTGAAAATGATTTGAATGAATGCTTAAAGTTATTGGAGGATTGTGACTACGATTATGAGCGATATAAAGTAGAAAAGGCAAAAATTAAAAGCAGCAAAATAGATGAGCATGCGGAGTTTATGAACAACATCAAGTTACTAAAAGAGCAGATAAAAGAGCGAAACCAGCAAAAGGAAAAGGAGAATCTGCAAACTATGTATTTAAATAATACAGAAAACTTAGATAAGCAACAAGAGAAGATTACTGAAGACAATAAACCTCCGTCCAAACACGATGATGTGGCAACGGAAGATAACGTTCATGAAGCACCGAGAGCACCAAAAGTCTGTGAAGATCATGCATCAACTGCCGCTAAGGAGGCAAACGATGCAGCTGGGAGTGACAAAGCTACTAGGGATACGAAGAGTTCTCGCCGGCCACGTTCTAAGACATCAGACTTCAGTGCTGCCAGGACTGATTACCAAAGCGATATTTTCAGCTTTCACTATCTCTACAGCTTTATACAAATGATTGTTTTTACCGCACTCGGCCTTAGTATTAGAAAATTATTCTTCCTATCCTTCACGCAAGGTTGTGTTATTGCACCTACAATATGCTCCAAGTTTTGGTATCGTAAACAACGCAATATATTTTGGACAGTGTCGTTGGCAGTTTTTTTAACTAGTATGGTGAATCCTGGTTTAGTGGTGAGTAATCATTTTATAATTCGTAGATGTTGCAACAGTCTATTGTCCCCAAATCGGGTAGGATTTAGTGGCTGTTACCGTATCTATTTACCCATATCAAATATATCTTAATTGGATAATATTGTAGTTTCATTTTTTATATGCATGCATATATTCATGCTTAATCAAAAAAAAAAAAACGAATTGGTAATTACATACGTAATTATGTTCAGGGCTATCGTTCAATCCATCGTAGTCCAATTTTCGTGAAACCTACGAAAATACGATCACTGAATCTAAATTGCTACGAACGTATGCATTAAAAATACATATATGCTACGTTCGTAACTATTCGGATTCAGTGAAGGCATGCTCGTAGATTTCATGAAAAAATCGGACTACGATGGATTCAGTTATAGCCCAGTGATTTATACGCCTTACAGAACATACGTGAAGAGTACTTTCCCACCCGGCAAGGAAATACTAATGATGATTTGGACAGTATGTTGGAGTGGATCAAGATGAACACCGAACGTGATGCTGTGTTTGCAGGTATCATTTAATAATGCACCTAATATTGATTTTGTATCATGCTTTCATTTATGTTGCTCAAATATATAGTTTAATTAATGTTTCTAATTCTCTGTAGGTCCAGTAGACATTATTGGTACGGTGCATTTAGTGACTAGACGCCCAATTGTAAACCATGCGCATTTGGAAATGAAGCACATCAAGTAATTTAAAAATATACATTACAAACTCGATTAACAAAATCAATTGCTACTCTAGATATCTACGTACACACACACTTGTGATCATGAAAAAAAACATAAAGAATCTTCATCTAAAGTGATAAAGGCATAAATTGCTTAAATTTATCCTAGACGGTTGAGTTTTGCTGAAATTTATACTCTTATCTGCCAAAATCGTTTGATAAACTGATCAAATTTGGTTAAATAGAGTCTATGTTTTTATCATGGTCTATACAAAGTTTGACAGTTCATTTATCAAAATGATAAATTTATCATTTTAACAAGTTTATCAACAGTTTATCACTTCTGATGAAGACCCCTATAATGTTTTTATCCATGTTTGTGATAAAGTTATTTGACATTTTGACCAGTTTTGCCTTTTTTCTTTTGTTTATTTAATGTTTATAATTTTTTTTTTACAAGTCTAGCACTTAACATAACCAGGGCAAAATTATACAAATTCAACAATTTTTAAAATTTTTATTCAGAATTTTAGGTATGCACTTTTATAGCCCATTAAATTTTAGTAGGTCTAAAGGCGCTGAAAAATCGCGTTGATTTTTAATATTTTTTTTTGCTGACGTTGGTGGCATTTTCTTCTATACGTTGTATCTGGAGTTTCGCAAGGGTCACACCTTGGCCCAGCTTCAGCTCTGAATACTTATTATATACAGACAATCTGAAAATAGAGAAATTAGAAAGGAACAGGACAAATACGCTCTGCAGAATAATATATACACATGGGAGACCTGGTGCAAAATGAACAAGATATACTTAAATGTCAAAAAATGTGCAGTGATCGCCTTCTCGCGATCTCATAACCAATCACCACCTGTATATCAATTAGGTGGACAGCATATTCAAGTAGTAGAAACAATAAAGGACCTTGGAGTAATCGTCGACAACAAATTAACTTTCAGCGAATATATTAGTTATATAAACCTTCGAGCATATAGAGCACTTGGATTCGTATTTAGAACCGGCAACGCATTTAGAAATGTTAACACACTTATTCGACTTTTCTCCGCGATTGTTAAGCCCATCCTAGAATACGGGTCGGTGATATGGTTCCTCTACACGCAGCAACAAATTAACAGCATAGAAAGAATACAACGTAAATTTTGTAAATTAATGCTTTACGATAATTTGCCATCCGCCCATAGTAAAACCATGGAAACCAAGAGTGAAAAGTGAACTGGTTCGGGGAACATGAAACTCATGATAATGCTGTATGACTACAGCCAATTCAATGCCTTTAAACGAAACAAAGACAAGTGACTGATCTGACCTTCTTCTATGAAGTTGTTAATGGTGTAATTGATTCTCCGGAAATTCTAGCTGACACTAGTTGCATTTGCTCAAGGAAAGAACTAAGAACGACGAGGCTTTTGGCTGTGGAAAAATCCACTAAAAACTACGTCTTCTCCAAAAAATCACTAACAACTACTCGTCGAAAATCAACTTCCTCGGAGCCTCGTACTCTTCATTTCTTGCCGGCATCAAAAAATTTGTATTGCAATTATGTACATTTAATTATTTAGTAATTCCATCACTCATTGAAATAATCAGACTTTGGTAATAATATGTATCCGTCTTATGTGTTTCTTCTCTTTAATTATGTATTTTTAACAAATTTTAAAATACCAATTGTAATTGTCGAGCAAACAAGTAATTGTCGAGCATACTTTATATGGCAGGAAATGCGCAACACCGTCAGCAAAAAAAAAAATTATTAAAAATCAGCGCCATTTCCTAACGTCTTGAAATTTTAACATTAGGAAGGAGGTAATTGCTTATAATACGTACAAGCAAATCAAGGTAGAAAAGCAAAAAGTAAGAAACTAACCTTGCCGATCACCCCATTTAAAAATTTTTGCAACATATCTGGTCTCTTAACTGCAGTTAAGCTTTTGGTGGAAATGGGCTATTAGGCGGTTACTGAACCAATCAAGAAACAGAATAGTTAAATAGTATGTTCGAAAAAATATTACGAAATAAAAGGGATGCAAGTTGAGTTGATGAAACAGCATCAGGATTGATTTAAAAAAATCAAGATTTGAAGTGCAAGGCGCAAATCTTGGATGATGCAGTCAGTTGAACGCCACGCATTTATCGATGCCCTTTTCTGTGTCTGGAATTTTTATGAAACTTTTTGTTTGTTGCTCTTTATTTTCTAAAACAATTTATTTTTATTTTACAACTGTGTACTCAAAAAAATTGTAGAGCTTCTGAGAAAAAAGTTTGAAATAAGGAGATGAAAATTTGTTGCACTTTTTGCGGTCTTTTAAAAAGTTTTAAACTTGAGTTTATATGAGTTTTGTTACAGCCAATTTCACGAAAGCAATTTAAGTGAAAAATTATTTTAATTTTTGGAATTTTATATGGAATTGGACAGAAAATGAAATATAATTTTCCATTTAAAGTGCTGGTGAAACCGGCTGTTAGAGAATGAACTGTATTTTAATTGAAAATTCTTAAAAATAAATAATTAAATATAAGTGGCAAACAATATCGCCTTGAATTGGGGGTGCTATAGATATACTGTATGTATTGTGATGCTAACATAATATGTATGTATTGATTTGGAGTTTTTTTTAAAGGTTTATACTAACCATTCCGATTGTCATTGCGTTTCATTTTTTTTTTCATTTCATTTCATTTATTAATAAAATCATTAGCACAATAAGATCAAAAGAATGATCTTTTATAGCGCAACAAAAAATTCATAACAGCACATACATATAACTAAAACAGCAAAAAGTGTATACCTTTTGTAACCTTCTGTACCCTGATATTATTCTTGTATATTCCAGCGAACGTACCGAACATGTCTATACGGTGTTCAGCCGCCAACAATCATCCGATGTTTACAATCAATGCTCACAACTGAAAGTACAATACTTGATTATATCCATTCAAGACTGCAGCAATGAAATTCGGTGTGTAATATTAAATATATGTACACATATTTAGATACAGATGTATTATCAAGCGGCGTAGCCAAGGCAGGGGCTCGGGAAAGATTCCCCCTTGATCAATGATTTTATTTTTTTTATATTTAACAGCAGTTTTATTATTTTGTCTTTTCGACTAATCACATAATACAACAGAGACCTCTGCAATTTTTGATTTTAAGGTTATGTTTAGGAATTAACATAATTTTTAGGGTCAAAAAGAATGCTCACAAAAGTTAAGATTTTCCTTTTAACAATTTTAAAAATATTTTCTTGCGTCCCTCTGGCCATCGTGTGCTGTTTTTAAAGCGCACCGTGCCCAAAATCAACGCTACGCCACTGATTGTATCAATGCTGTAAGATAATTTAAAATTTTTTAAGTAGTTTAACATTTTTATTCTTTTAGTGACGAATGCGACGTACTTTCCATCTGGGATGATCTGCAGCCGTCATATCGCAAGTATCCACAGTTTTGTTCCGAATTAGTAAACAAAAACATACCGAGTTTCTTGAAAGTATTCTCAAATGATTACTATGGTATTATTAAGATGTTTTCTCAGAGTGTACAGATCAATTTAAAGCACAGTAAGATGCCCGAAAAAGTTATGTAGCTATGTTGTCCAATGTGTTGTTTCGAATGTCAGTGAAGCAATTGTAAGCAATCGGTTAAAAATGGGAAAGGTCAATTAAGTTATAATTTTTTTATAAAGCTAGTTACTCTAATAGTTTATATTTATTATCATTTTGACGTGAGACTTTTTAAGCCTTCAAATATTTATATTAACGAAATGAAAAGTAAATAATACCTAGATGTGGTTATGTAAATAACTATAACATTGAGAAAAATAAACAACCGGATCTGATTGAATGAAAGTGAGTGACTACATAAAAACAGGATAGTAGTACCCCGTTTCAAATTACTAATAATGCTGACTAAAACTTTTTTGAAATCAAATAAAAGAACATAGAAAACGTAAGATGCTGGGCTGGGCGGTAACGTTTGTGTAGCAAAATTTGACTATGTTGTTTAGCCACTGAATTTGATTTTCGAGGTAAAGTAATATACTTAAATAGAGAAACAAAACACACTTTGCATGCTCTTTGTAAAAAGCTTAGAAAACAAAGTCGAAAGTTTAGGCTGTTTAAGCAGTTCAATTAAATTAAATTAAATTAATTTAGTTTTTGCGGGGCGAAACATGAATGGTCGGGTCTGTTCCTATACAGTAGATTTGTGTTTGTTTTCTATGTTCTTTGGTTAGGTTTAAATATTAAAGACAGAAACACACATGCATACATATGTATGTACATATCGAGGGCTTATATTCAATATGGTCTATCTACAGTTTCCTCAAAAACTATATTCCCATACAAAAATCCACTTTAGACCTAACTGTCATCGATGATGTTAATGCTGGCCTTGTATATCGCTCATCAGAAAAATTAGCTATTGAATTTCGAAATTAAAATTGCAATCAGTCTAATAATTAAGTCTCAGATAGGTTCTAACATCAGAAAGTAGTTTTTGTGTAAACTGCAGATGGGTCGTATTGAATATATGTAAGCCCTCGAAATGTACATACATTAGGGCGGGTCAATTTGTATGGGAGTTTTATTATCTTTTTCTTAAAACGTGCCCCAGAGGGTGCAAAAGTAAAAATTTTCACATTTTCTTCGAAACCTATTTTTGCAATTTTACCAATTTGCTTGGAATTATACGTAGAATCCTCCCATGCTATACGCGCATAGTAAAAAAAATGGCTCTCCCTAACATATGTATGTACATGTTTTTGAAGTTGTTGTGTAGTAAATTTAGCATTGCAGAAAGAGATGTGGCATTGAAAATGCATGTTTCGATTCACAATAACAGCCGTATTCTTCTTGCTTAACTATTTGTACATTAAGCAAATGCAGCCTATTCTGCATTTTCATTAACAGACTGCCCTCTTGCATTCCAATTCAGGCTTGAGATTATAGTTTGGCGAAAATATGATAGTTTAACAGCCAATTTCACGAAAGCAATTCCAGTGAAAAATTATTTTAATTTTTTGAATTTTATGATTGAAATTGACAGAAAATAATAAACCATTTTCAACTTAAATTGCTGGTGAAACCGGCTGTAAAATCTAAACAATTAAACAAAAGTTGTGGTAGTGTGAGATAAATACATACTTATATGTATTATTATATTATAAGGCATTTTTGCAATAATAAACTGCTATTTCGACCGAAAAAATAAGTCAGATTTAACTTTTATAATTGACCGAAAAAATAAAATTAAATTTTTAACTTTTATTTTTGACCGAAAAAATCGACTACTTGTACATATTTCTTGTTTACTTTTAATGAGCTCACAAGCACTGCGAAAAATATTAATTCTGAGAAATTAGCTGGCTTATTTGAGGTCATACATATTTTGGACTTGTCATTTGTAATAAAAACACAATGCCGAAGTGACAACTTTTAAATGAAATACCATACTTTTTATAAATATCCTTTTTATTGAGGTTTTTATTCTTTGCATTTTTATACACTTTGGAAAGGTTTGAATTCATTTTATAGATGAACTATAAGTGAAATAAACGATTGAATTGGAACGATTGCGAGCAGATTGGCACACAAAATTATACATTGGAATATTATTCATTTTATGTAAAACGTTGGGTATCGCACAGTGTTCCTCTTAGCGTAATGAAGCATAGTGAAACATAAATGTACAGAAAAAATGTCAAAACTCTGGAAATTGTAATGATTTTTTTTTTTTGGTGGCCAATTCTTTTCTAATACGTTCGCTCGCTGAGAATGTAAAACTTACGTCCTTTTGCTCATTCAATTTTTTTAAGGGTTAACATTTTATGGTCGAAAATCCAATTTAATATGTGTAATTTTAAGAATAAAAAGTCTTATAGACATAATTCTTGTATTAGGGGACATTTAGAAAATTTAGCAACGTATTTGGAAAACTTGGCAATTAAAGGGTTGAAATTTGCACAAAAGTGTTGAGAAGCAAAATTGCGGGTTTAACAGTCAATCAAGTGAGAAGTAACTATTTTGCTGAGTAAGAAAAAACGTTGACCACCCTAGTTTTTAAGTTTGAGCCCGCATATCGACGCCTACAAACCACTACCATGCTATGTCAACTTGGACTTACGTCAGGCATAGCATAGCATGATTTGGAGGCGTCGATATACAGTTCTATACAAACAAGTATTCTTTGTGACTAGATTTAAAGTATTCAAAAATAATTGACAACCATGCAAAACAGTTAGATTACAAATTTTCGACCCTTATTTGACTGCACTTAATACTATTAAGTACATTTGAACATGAAGAAACTTTGTTGAAACACGTAGTGTAACTATTTTGTTTAGTTTTTAAGTAAAATATATGTAAGTAAATGAACTAATTGCCAATAAATACGATCCTCTGCAAGTTTTAAATACAGAATCCAATGTTTATCACACTTGAACACTTTCAAATTTTTAGTGCGGGTGTATTTTAACATGTTCTACCGAAATTTGTGAAAACGCAGCTTCGAAAATTGTTAGTTAGAGCCTTTGTGAATTAAAAGCATTGTATCATTATTTTATGATTTGCATCTTTTTTCGCTTAAAAATAATACGTATTATTGAGTTTTATTTTTTCGCTCAACGAAAAAATAATTATTAGTTGATTTTTATGTTTTCGATCACAAATAATGATTATTTTTTTTAACTTTTATTATTATACTAGCAGACCCGGCGAACTGCGTCCCGTCGTTCCCACGACAGTCGGGTCTACGTAACCGGAACGACCCAGATTTATATCTGGCCAAGGACTGTCACTCCAGCAACACTCCCCAAAAAGTCTTTGGGGAATTTGTATGCTGCTACAACAACAACAACTGCGTCCCGTCCAAAATTAATTTATTTATTGAAACATTTGGTCGACCGTTTTCGCCATCAATTCACGTTCACGTTTGGTTTTGTGGTCGACAGAAAGCATATCCTCCATTGCCGTCTGCTACCACCAGCGGATTCTGAGTTGAATACTTACAGAGCTGGAGCGTCGGCCCGTAAATCTTCCGCAAAATCAGACTTCGCGGTTTTTGTTACCGACGATGTCGATGTCATCGGCATAAGCCAGCAATTGCACGCTGTTGTAGTAAATTGTTCCTGAATGGTTCAGTTCTTTTCTTCATATAATTAGCGTAGGTAACACAGGGCAACACCGATTTTATTGCGGCAAATGTTAAAGATGTTTTTGATAGACATTTTTTTGCTGATTACGAATGCGTAAGTTTCCATCAGCTCCAGATTTTGCGAAAAACGTGGTGAAAGTGTCAAAAAATTGCGTTTTTTGCAATATTTTAGAACCTCTTGCAAGGAAACTAATGGCGATAGGACCTTCCACTGAGACTTAAATTAAAGTTACAATTATAGACTACTATCCCTGAAAATACCATTCCTGCGCCTTGGCCTGATGGTCACCTATACTCATTTACGTTTTATCGTCCAACAATAAAAAAAATACTGGAAAATTATGAAATAAAAATTAAAAAATTTTAAAAATCAGTGTTAGCTGTTCAATAAATGACTTTTGACCTTAGGGTCAAGGTGCAGGAATGGTATTTTCAGGGATTGAAGTCAAGAGATCCAAGCCTTAATTTAAGCCTAAGTGGAAGGTTCTGCCACCTTTTGCTTCATTGCGGTAGGTACTCAAACTTCCCAAAATCAGTCTTGAAAGCAATTTTTTCGCATTCCCGTTTGTGTTTTCTATTTGCTTCCAGACGCGTCAACTTTTATTGAATTCAAGTTTATGGTTCTTTAAATGGGAAACAACGAAAGATCCAAAGAGACAAGAAAACTTCAAACGAATTGACGGTACGGAGGTATCTGTACTCTTCCCCTCTCTTCTCACCTCCTTTGCCTTAGAAGAGCAGACTTAAAAGCAAGACTTGACGTGTCTGAAAGCTGACTTTAACTGAAACAAAAAAAAATCATTGTAAATTACGATCTGTTATATTTTTCCAATCACGTTCACATACGCTTACGATGCCTATTTTCTTCGAAATTTTTATAGTCGAGGTTTTGACCAAACAGTTCTGTACGTCTACCTTCTACAATTCTACTTGACGCAGAAATAACTCTTCCACTAGTAGCTGAGCAGCTGGTATGTTTGAAATTTACCTTAAAAGGCTTCTAAGAAGTGGCAAATCTTAAGCTTTCTCCCGATTTCTCGCAGCCCTTCTTGTGTAGGCCTCTTACTTTACTTTACTTAAGAAGGCCTACCTAAATTATCTTCTAGGTATACAAGTGTTAAAAAGACCAATTCTTTCCGACATACTTATCTCGAGTTGTGCTTTTTTCAGTTTTGACACTATTGTAGTAAATGAGCGATTTTATCTAACCACCATGGTATTTCAACCTGGTATGTACTGTAGATACTGGCTAGAGAAAGGTTACAATTATTCGTACCATCCGCATGGGTGAAATCGGATTCGCAGTCATAACAAGCGAGTATGAAGGATTAGATACGTGCGAGGGGCATTCGTCGGACCGGAATAGGCAGGTATCGGACGGATGTCATTCGCATGGATCCTCTTTCAGCCGCTTGTTACGACAGTGCGAATCAGATAAGATCCGTGTGGATTGCATCAGTCGGATAGCCCTCATAAGGATGATTAACAACTAAAGAAGCCTTAAGGATCGAGAACGGAAAGCTTAACACCTCAAAAGGACTTATAGAAGAGCTTTTTAGTGCATTTGCGAATTGTTAAATAAATAAATTCATTTGAGAACTTGTAACATTTAACCATGGCACTACCGGATGACTGTCATGAAAAGCTCACAACATAAAAATGCCCGCGACTGTTTCTGATTAATTGCGATAAAGGAATGAACAACTCGAGCCAAAATAACACGTTCTAGAGAGAGGTTCATGCTACATATGGATATATGTTCTAAAAAATCGAATCGGACGATAGTTTAAGTCTTGCGTTATATTTTCGCCATTTGTTTACATTTTTTAGAACCAAGTTTTTAATTCACCGATCTTAATCTTTCCGAACTTTTGCTGCGCGTGGATCATCGGGGCGCATTACAACATATCCCAACTTATACCGCCGATTATCACCGTCTCTGGCATAGTATCCGGCCACACCGACAGCAGCCATTCCCAATCCTATGAGCGCCAATACTGATCCACCAACAATGTCGGGAATCTCGTTCCATGCTCGCTTAAGGAGGCCATGGGAATTACGCGCCGCTGAAGTAGACATTTTATAAAACTGGAAAGCAATCAGAAATGTATTTTTTTTTTTGTTTTTTCCAAAGATGCGTACCTACGGTTTTCAGGACAGGACCACCAACGTTACACAACACGAACAGATGAAAGGCCACCGAATAGTGATGTGTTGAATTGTCGGTACCCAATACTTGAAAAAAATTTCGGTACCCAATACCCAAGGCGAATTTATATGAGGTGGTGTTCAAGGCGAATTTAGATTACAACAACAATAACCTCATGTATTTGGATTGCGGATGTTATGTCAAATCTCAATTCGCCCCAAAGTTTACATGTATTTTGTTTTTGCTTTTGATGGGTGTGCTGTGAAATCAGTAAAAGCAAAAACAAAATACATGTAAGGCGAAGAAATCAGCTGGTTTTACAACACCACCTTGTATAAATTCGCCTTGGTTAATTGATTCATGAGCTTATATGACTGCCCAAGGCGTTGCCAAGGCGCATCAATTACATTCCTGTGAGCACGCCTGTATCAAATTATCGTCTGTTTTGCTTTGTTTACATATTCGTGTGTACATACACATATACGTAAATATATACCCTGCAAGCAAATGCTCCCGAAATGTTTAAGAGTATCGGAAATTTGTTACGATTCTGTTGACTCTTTAAAGAAAAACATATGAAGCGGCTGACAAGAACTACACCTTTTCCAACAGTATTTCAGAAACACACAAATGTATTTTAGAAAAGGCCAAATGAATTTCAGAAAAGGCCAAATTAATTTCAGAAAAACTCAAATTTCAGAAAACCTCAAATGTATTTCAGAAAAGGACAAATGTATTTCAGAAAAGCTCAAATATATATCAGAAAGAGCCAAAGGTATTTCAGAAAAAGCCAAATGAAATTCAGAAAAACACAATTGTATTTCAGAAAAGTTCAAATTATTTTCAGAAAAACGCAAATGTATTTCAGAAAAGGGCAAATGTATTTCAGAAAAGCACAAATGTATTTCAGAAAAATATTTTAGAATACAGTTATGCTTTTATTGTACCGTGATTTTGTGCATGTGTTTCGCCTCACGGCTTCGAATGTCCAATTGAAAAATTTTGTTTGGATTTCCACACACATCTTATAGATTGAGTTTACGCCGCCACAGCAAAAACAAAAGACATGGTGCAAACGGCCCTAAGGGCCAGCCAAATCCACTCAAATGGAGCTGAACGATTAGCTGTTCTAGGCAGAGCTACGTAACCGTTACAACAACCAAATTCTTCTTAATGCGCATTCCTGCATGTAAAAAAGTCAATTTTCATGATAAGTACAAAGTATACGTATGTATGTGTTTTATTATTCTGCATCAGTAGAAATTATTCTACGTAATTTTCTGTTTTCATATCGTTAAGACCCAATTCTTCATTTTGGTCAAAAGAACGTTCGTATCTTTCTATTTTTAATTTGCTATCCAGTTCGTCGCCATCTGCCAAAGATTGGACATAACTATTGCCAGCTGGATCGTCCAAGACTAAAGTTGCTTTTAAATTCAAAGCCAATATTTCATCGAATCTATCAATGACACCTTCCAACCGCTTCTTAATTTCATCATCAGCTGAATCGTGAAATAAACAGCCTTCATTCTGAAGTTGGTCTTTCATAGCCATTAAAATTCCTTCTATTGTTGTGAATCGTCCGCCGAGAGCTGATGGTCCCACTTCACACTCCAATTCAGGAATTTTAAGGCAGCAAGTTTCAGATTTTAACACGTCTCGAGTTAAATCCTCTTTATCTTCGACTCGAATTTCAAAACGTATACCCAACTCCTCAATACCACTACCAGATTTCACTTCGTTCGTTTTGCAACCGCACTCTTCGCATACGGTTGCCATTATCACAACTTCTTTAAAATGTGGAATTTTAGTGAGTTTCATATTCGTCTCACAGGATGAACCACATTGTGAACATAATGTTTGAAACTGTAAAACTTCGCCATGTAAATCATCAATACCCCAAGCATCTTCAGCAATGGGTTTAAGCAATTGATTTTCTTGGTCCTTTCTGGGCTCCTTTTTACCATCCTCATCGATACTGGCTACAGTTTTTGGAGAATAAAGGCCTAATTTAAAGAGTATATTTGTCAGAAAATTTGAATTTACACCGAAATACAAGGGATTACTTACCGAGAATATGATCTTGCTCTTTTAAGCGTTGAAAATAATGAATTTTACAGTTCGGGTCTGAAGATGGTGCCCGAGGATTCTCAACAAAACTGTTTCCGCTTATATCTTCCAAAATTAAAGTGAAATTATTTTGTAATTCCTTTAAAGCAGTCAATTTTTCAATATATGCGTCTATGGCTGTCGCATCGTCAGGATGTTCTCTTTTTCTAGATTCCTGATCTTGAGTTAGACCTCTTATTGTTCTATCAATTATTCCTTCCACGGTGGTTATTTCACCCTTCTGACTTTGAGACGGTATTTCTAGTTCAACCTCTGGTATTCTAACAGATGTGTAATCAGAGCGCACCACTTTTCTGTTTAAGTCTTCAGCGCATTTTACACTCAACTCTATACGCACACCTTTCTTCTGTATTTCAGATGCAGACTGGATCTCATTATTTTCATAGCCACAATCCTCGCATTTAAAAGACATTATTACCACCTCCTTGAAGAAGGGTATTTTAGTAAGCAGCAAACGTGTCCGGCCAGAGCGAAAACAATTCATACATGCTGACTCTAGTTCCGTGGTTTCTGGATCAGGATCGTCGGCATCAATATTTCTAAATAAAGGCTTTTTTTCACCTGCTGTTTCCATAACATTTTCTGTTGACATTTTTATTTTAAGGTATTTTACTTAGAAATGAACTGTATATACGTAAGGACAATTAGTAGTGGCAAACTGTCGATGGCACTATCGATACTATCGATGGTTATGGTTTTTTACTATCGTTACTTTTTCAAAACTATCGAGTATTTTGACTATGGAAAATTTAAGACACAAAAATGTTGAATGTGCATTTAATAAAGCGGCAATACTTTTATATAAAAGAATTATGGCTCAAGGCAAATTTATACAAGGTGGCGTCTTAATGTCAAAATCAAGGCGAATTTATACAAGGTGGTGTTGATGGCGAATTTAGATTTTCGCCGAGGTACGTCTTAATGTCAAAATGATGTGTTTGTTGTAAAATGAATTCGCCTTGTTTACAAGAAACACATCATTTTGACATTCAGTAGTACCGGGGCGAAAATTTAATTCGCCATCAACACCACCTTGTATAAATTCGCCTTGGTCAAAATGATGTGTTTGTTGTAAAATGAATTCGCCTTGTTTACAAGAAACACATCATTTTGACATTCAGTAGTACCGGGGCGAAAATTTAATTCGCCATCAACACCACCTTGTATAAATTCGCCTTGGTCAAAATGATGTGTTTGTTGTAAAGTGAATTCGCCTCGTTTACAACAAACACATCATTTTGACATTCAGTAGCACTGCATCTAAAATCATTGGGCCTCAGCACACTAGCCTGCTCAGTCGGACTGAGCAGTCCACCACTCGAACGCACACTGGGCTGGGCAGTCGGTCAAAAACAGGTTTCAGTTTTGTATACATGAACTACGCATGATTGTGTTAGTGCATGTGGCACATGCAAACAAAACGAAATAGAAAACATGTTCCCCCTTATACCATGATATCGCACTTGTTGACGTAAAAATATTTCATATCATACGTCAACAAAACCGATACCGATTCGAAAATTGTGGCAAATTGGTTATAGAATCTCCTTACAAAAATGATATCGTCCGATTCAGCTGGAACAAAAATGCTTCAAATAAGTACGAGCTTCTCTGTATTTTTTTTTTTTTTTTTNTTTTGATAGGCGAGTCTCCCCTGAACCGTGTTTTCCATATTTTTGGCCATTATCTCTTTTCTAAGGGAAGATCTACGATTTTGAAAAAATACTCGTGTTTTGCCTATAGTGGGGCGTGCATATCAAAACGCAAGCCGCGAATATTAGGTTAAGGCTTAAACTGCAGTTAATTCCCGAGTTAATCCAGATCAACGCTGCCGTGTGTTTCTGTTTTTAGCCTGTTCATTTTGACTACGAATTCGCCCCAATTAGATTTTTTACGTATTTCATTTGGTGTTGAAACAAAAGGGCAAAAAACGATTGAAATGTTAACACTGAATGGAATAAACAGCTGATTGCATATCACCGGTCAACCAGGTATATTTTGGAGGAAATGTAAGGCATTTATTAACCATATAAAATAATTGAAGTAAACTCAAAACAAATTGATAACCATTAAAAATTAGACTTTAAAGAAATGACGTCACTGAGGTTGCTTACCCGACTTGCGCAACAGCATCAGCGCCTACAGCTGGTAGTTCTGGGCGCAGCCAAGACGAGATCGAGGTCTTTGCTAAATTTGCCCGGCACAATACAGTGCATGTCACTAGCACCATTCGTAAGCAGTCGCCATTCATTTAGTACAAAGAAATCGCCGGATTTAGCAGGCAAAACCGACACAAAATCATCTCCCGTTCTAGCAGATGAAGACATTTTTGGTGAAGCCTCTAAGCTTGGCCTATTTGCCAAATTCAAATTGATGTATAAAAAATATTGGTATGTGCTTATACCTGTTCATGTTGTAACATCAATCGGTTGGTTTGGAGGTTTCTATTATTTGTCCAAAAGGTGATAGTGGAATTCAATATGTATTTTCAAATTTGTATTCTTTGACAATTTTCAATTTAGTGGCGTGGATATCCCCTTACTGTTACAACATTTACATGTTAGCGAGAGCATCGTGGAACGTTTTCAAAACTCAAGCATGGGCCATTATGCCATTGCTTATCTTTGCTATAAAGTAGCGACCCCTCTACGTTATGCAGTCACTTTAGGTAAGTAAATTAGTATGATGGAAGAATAAATTCGAAAAAAGTGCCATTTTTAGAGAGCACATTTATTAAAGAATTAAAGGCCCAGTTGCCCTCTAGTAGTCTGCTCTGCTTCATTATTAAGATGCGATGAATACTGATTTTAAAATATGGAAAGGCTTATATGTATAATAATCTGAGAGCCCTGTTGATCTACAATTGCGGGATTTCAAAATTAACTACCTACATACATATATACATACAAAAATATGTATAAAAATTTCGTAATACATTACCTAATTCTTTGTTTAACCTTCTTTTATCTGATATTTTTAGGTGGTACAACGGTATCCATAAAATACCTCGTCCAAGCTGGCCATATTAAACCAATGCCCAGTAAACGAGAATTAATGCAGTTGTATGAAAAAAATAAGGCAGAACGTGCAGCAGCCAAACTAGAAGACGTGAATACAACACAAAAGACTAAAGAAAAGCAATGATTCGAACTGAAAAACTATGAAGTCATACATTAAGATACATGTTTAAAGCGAATTTAAAATTCGATCTTTGAGATCTTGTGTTTTGTTATGAAGATTGAAAAGAGTAAATGATGAGCATTCTTTATTTTATCTTAGATTTAAAAGATGCTGTCATTGTATCACATAATATTTAGCCTTACCAGACCTTAACTAAAAAAAACCCATAGTGACGAAGTTTTTGTGGTATACATATGTACATTAGGGTGGTCCAAAAAAAAGTAAAGTGAAAAAGTAATGTCGGAACTTTTAAACTCTCACCCTCTAGGATTGTTCTATACCAAAAGAAATATTCCCATATTTTTTATTTTGAAATCAAAAGATATTTAGTGATCGCTCAAAGCGCTCAAAGTTTTCCATGTATTTTTATGGGGGAAAAACCACTTTTCGTATAAATGGTATAGAGTTCTCGAAAATCAATAATTTTTGATCGGAAAATGCTTAGACTTTTTTGCTTTTTCAATTTTTCCTAATAAACAATCGTGGTACAAAGATCAATAAAAATATTAAAAATAAAATTTTAATAAGCCACAATAACATTGACAAATATTTACTTTACCATTTTTTCATATGAACTATATTTTATACATAGGTCCGCCCAAACCCCCAGAAAATTCAATGGGGAGGGGGATAAATAAATATTCTCAGTATTAAACAATTGTTAAATAAACAATTGGGTATTGTTACTGAAAGTCTCCTGAAGAGAACCAAAGTTTTCCGCTTGAAAAATATTAATTTTCAAGAATTCTATATAAAATACATGGAAAAATTTGAGCGACCTATAAATATTTTTTGATTTCAAAATAAAAAATAGGGGTATATTTTTCGGTATAGAACAATCCTAGGTGGTGAAAGCATTCAAATTCAGACTACTGATTTTGGACAATTTTTTTGTCAAACTGCGCATAGCAAAAGAGTAATCTACGGAGAATTATAAGAAAACTTGCGCAATAAACTATGGGTCTAAAATAAAAACCTAGCTCCCGCCGAGAGACATAAAAATCTGTGCAGCGTCATACCAAAAATTGAAATCTCTATGCCTCCTGGCGCGGTCTAGATTTTAGGTTTAGACCCCTAGTTTTTTGGGAAATTTTCTTTAAATTTAGCGTAGATATAGCTAGCGTTGCTATACGCCTTTCGCATTTTTTCCCACCGGAACAATTTGACCCACCCTAGTACGTTTACATACATAGATACGTTTGATGCACTGACCCATAATGTAATAAACAAAGTGAAATCAATATTTGACGTACGCTTATTTGAAAATTTAAATGTAAACAATTCGTATATTTGCTTACATTAACCCTCTTTCGGCTTTGGTTTGGAACCGAATTCTGAGATAGGGCGTTGTTGAACTAAATTCTGTGGTAGGGTGTTTTTCAATAATTTTTTTTCAGAATTTATGGAAGTTGCGCTAGAAATTTCCTGTTTTTCTCGATTTTAGCAAATAAATTAGTCATTAAACCGTATTTTTTTTGTGAATAACTATTTACTGATATTTACACATATAAATAGTATTGACGAAGGTACAGAAAAAGCACTTGGCAGTGCAGCTGCTTTGTCTCGGAAACAATATGCCGGTACGCAGAATATCCCCATCTCAAAAGATTACCCTATATACAGATGTACATATATATATACACATTAAGATTAAGGATTCTTTCTCAAATTAATTACTACAAATCAGGACCATCTATTATTACTAAATTGGCGAAAGTATAAATTTTATGCGATACTTCACATCTGTTTGGCGCACTGCACGATATGCCTTTGCACTAATGCATTTGAGAACATACCCACACTTTAATCATTACCTCTCATCTGATGAAATAGCAGGTAACATCCTTGATGGTACTGCATCTGGATCCAGGCGTCTTCTCTTGGCATTGATACTTGCATAAACGATATCATTCCATTTGAAGTGCAGAGCGCAAACTTTCGATATCCAGTTAGTTTAACACCACACGCATTCATCCAATCCCTTCCTTGCGTAACATCTGTTGGCACACGAAACATACCTACCTCATTGATGTGAGTGCTTCTGAACAAACAAAGTATCTGGCATTTTAAATGCATTTTTTTTTCTCTTTGTTCTTTAATCTCTAAAACAAGTATTTTTTGATTTGAAATCTATTTTTTTTTTTTTTTTGAAATTAATTTATAATTTTGCTAGTTTCAAATGGGTTAACGCAATGACAAAACTCTTGTCATATAAGCGTATAAAAAATAAATATGTCATATTGATTTCACTTTGCTTATTACACTATGCACTGAACCGAGTTAAAGAAACAAGTAGAATTAACTTGCGTTATTTTTCTTAATAATACACATACAAAACAATTTCGTAATACATTAGGACTCCCTGTGCGGTGCGCTTATGTTCCTTGGTAGGCTCCGAAAGGATCATATTTGCCGGAGTTTGCCCTCTCAATATACATATGTACATATATGAAAAAAGCGTGCCTTTAGGACTCCTTAAATACGTGATTTCAGAGCACCAGAAAGCTCCCTCAGATAATTCGCCTATCATTTTGTGAAAAGGACTCCTTAAATAATCCGAAGATAGCTTAGACGGAGTGTTTCCGATAATAGACCATCATACAGACTAGATACAAAGAAAAGAAAAACCAGATAACAAAAAAACACCTTGAACTCCCTTTTTACTCCATATTCGGAATGTTCCGGAAGCATTCATTCGAGGTATTCGAGGTATCATTTCATATTTGGAGCGCTCCGATTTGGCTAGCTGGGCATTATAATATAAAACAAAGCCTTACTTATGCTTTCATACATAAATATGTACGTATGCACGCGCACAGGACAACATGTTCACTCCACTTTGATAATAAAGTTCAAGCTCTATGGCAACGATAAACCAAACAATACAAATAAGCAAGGGTATTGCTGTCAAAACCAGTTGAACGAAAATCGTAAATAAATCAGTTTTGTTAAAACTATAAAAAAAAATAAGATATATCTTGCTGAATTATTTTATTGGAATGGATGCAACAGCATCGGACGAATGCATTGATATAGTCGGCAAATCACATGGAAATGAATTTTTTGACGATGTTATCGGCCACATAGAAGACATAGTGCTTGGTGAAGATTTTCAGGTTATAAAAATTTATATTTGCTGCTCTTGTAAGGATTTTTTCATTTTATATTTTTATTGACCACACTGCAAACATAAAATATGTGTACTTACGTATGCACATAGACACTTCACAATAACTTCCTGGAGAAATATTGGCGTTGCATTGAAAATACCGACGAAAATAAACTGGAGTACATGGATATATTTCAAGAGTACACCAATACCTTTGAGGCATTCCTTATTAATGAATTAAGCTCTCGAATGTCTGATTTCAATATGGATCGCTTTGCGGAAGAACTTGAGTATTTATCTACTATCACATAAAAAAGGGAAACCATCTAATTTATTTATTTATTTTTTCCACAAAGAAAAAATAATGCTTTTGATGATTTAATAAGTAATGGCGAGATATTTGAACTTTTACATTCGTTCAGCAGCTTTGAAACTTTCAAAGAACTATTATTAGATTATCGCAATACGAAAGAGGGCAATATGGAACACCTGGAGTCCAATATCCTTGTTACAACTGCCTACGCATTTGCAGAGCCGAAAATTCCAATTGGATTCGAGGAGGACGAAAGCAGTGCTACCTAAGTTGTATTTACCGAAATTACTTATATGTATGCTCGCAGATATGTCACTCGCAGAATAATTCGTTATGTAGTTTTCTCACAATATTCAAAACGTTTTCCATCGTCATTCTTTGTCGTTAATTTTTATTTAAAATATAGGCCATTCTATAACAAAAACCATAAAATCCAATCTTGCAAACTCTATAAAATTCACCAAAATTAATCAAACTTCAAAAAAAAGTCATCAAGATTCAAGCCTTTTCTTCAAATTTTTTAAATTGCACTTTTGTAGCCCATTAAATTTTAGTATAATAAGTGCAAGAGCTCCAAGCCACTAAAAATTACCGTTGATTTTTTAGAATTATTTTCGTCGAGGATGTTCAGCATTTCCTTCCATATAATGTATGAACAAAATTTTTTTTTTTATATGCAAGTGACTTGAAACCCGAACTTTGTTTCGCTAAAATTGAATGACGTAACTGCATAATCGAAAAATTTATAAAAATTTTTGATAAAAAGTTTGAACTATTGATGTACATTTTTGGAAGTTTGATTAATTTTGATGAAGGGTGGATTCGAGCTGCAATTAATGCGGCAGTGTTACTTTTTATGAAAGACCATCACGTTCTACGCGAAAATTTTGCTGACTCTGCCTATGTACAATAAGCGTTCGAGGAACAAAAATTTGAAAATCAGGTGCTCATCAAATAATTAACCGATCAATATTTAAATAGCTGGAATTGTTTATGTATACTACAAAAAGGAAGTAGAACGTCTTCTAGTGATTGATCATCATCACTTGATATAAGGGCTCACCATAATTGTGTTGCCCGAAATCGAAGAAGACAATGGACTCCTTATATCCATAAGTCGAACTGAGCTTTCTCAATACTTTAGCCGAGCACTAAAATCTACATCGCATTTGGAAAAATACTGAAATCCGTGTATTTTAAGCTGCACCATTTTTCAGCTTACATTTTCTTTTTTTTTTAATTGGATTTTTTTTTTTTTTTTAATTTAGTTATACAACTTTTGTACAAAGTAAGACTAAGTCTTTTAGTAGTACATCTTCTTTTACAATATTCCTTCTGAACAAGCTACTTACAAACTAATTGAACTTAAACTTATTATTAGATACTATTTTAAGCAAAAGAATTATAGTGCATTATAAACAAGAGTAAGTACTTAACTTAGTTGAATATCAAAGAGAAGCTGAGAAGTTAAACGTAGAGACTGCAATTTTAAAACACCTTACTTGCTTTATATTTTTAATGTCAGACGATAGGGAGTTCCAAATTTTATGGTGCTGACAAAGAACATGCGATCCGAAACTAAGTTAAGAGTGTTTTGGAACAACGGGATTAAGAGTTCGGGGACATTGGCTCAATTTACGTAATGTAAAGTACATATTTAACTCTCTGCCTAGAAACTATTTTGCATAATGGGAGATTCTGCATCCTCGGAATCTTTCTTTCAAAGCATGTTCGTTCAATCGCAACGAAAAAATATAGCAGATGTAACATAAAACCTTTTTTGTCATCACTATTATTAAAATGTCTCTTTTATTTATTACCTCTTGAATTTGAGTACTTGAATTCCACACCCATAAACAAAGAAACGTTTACAATTGTCTAGAACCAGACCTTTCGGGTCCGATATACACGTATGTCCAATCAGTTCAATCCGCTGAGTTTGTATGTCAACCATATTAATTATTTGGTCCAAGCCACAAGTGTACGCGCAAATTTTGTTGCCATTAAAAACAAGTTTAACTGCGGTCACTTGCGCCGAATGGGCATTAGCGAAGTGATATTTATTTATAACACGCAATTTTTTAGAGTCTTCCAAATTTAAGGAGGTATAGGAAACAGACTGGTCATCACCGCCGGTAAGCAAATGCAGTACACCAGTTTTTGGTTCAAACTGTATGTCCATTGCATTTATTCCACTGTCATGATGTTGCAAATTAATGGGTAACTCAATCAATTCTAAATCGAAGAATCGTAGATTTCCATCTGTACCCGCGGTTACCACTACAGAGTTCGCGAACGCTCGCATTTGAAGCAAACAGTGGCCATAATATAAGAAAACCTCAGAGACTACACCAAAGGAGCCGTCAACAAGGACTTTGCGTAAGTAACCATCAGAGCAACCCAGAAATATAGCGTAACCAGTATCAATACTTGAATTGTTTTTATTTGCTTCGACAACGGCGCATGCCATTATGCGTGTCTCTGGATCTGGTCGATAGCACTTTACTAATCCTTTGATTAGCCCACTCCTATTTAGAGTGTAATTTAAAAGGTCTTTGATACGAAAGGTTTTCAAATTTAATTGCGTTATGCACAATTGCGCGCGTCCGCCGCCCGAAACAATTAAGGCAATATCCGAGTGCATTGGTATTACTTGCAATGCTCTCACGTTGGAAATGTGTGTTTGAATTTCCGCGCTTTGCTCTAGGCGTCCTCCAGGCATTAGTGTGGATACCTTTACCATGTTATCGTCGCCGCAGCTTACAAGAACCGTAAGCCCTACATTATGGCTGTGTGCTTTAATCAACTGCAATGCGTTACATGAACGTGTATGCCACTGATTTCGAAATAATTTCTGACTTATTGCAGGATCATTATATAATTTATACTCATGCAGTCGCAATTTTTTATTTTTTATGAAGAGCAGCTGCAAAAATCTTGTATTATCAATATCTGATTTAATTTGGTAATGCCAACTGCGATGCCCGCCCCCACACGGTACTTGTACCGAAAAGTCGTGATGTTGAGACCACACGACAAAATGATTATCGTTAAATCCTAGAATAAAATCTGAGGTTTCGATGGCAATAAAACGCTCTACCCAAGCCACTGGTACTAGCATACGTTGGTGTGATGCGATTGTGCCAGTTCCGATTTCAACGCATAGTAATCGCAAAGAGCCATCGTGACCAGCGCTTTGTATAAAAACTAGTTCCTCATACAGGTCTTGAACGCGAAGCATTGTTGCGCCCAATGCGCCATGTGGCTGACGGAGAGTGTCGAGGAGCGAACAAATGGCAGTTGCAACGTCTAGACTGAACAGTAATATATTTCCCATGCGATTACTAATTATTAGGAATTCTTTTCTCTTTAGTGTTTGAATGCGCAACGCTGCCGTAGTCCAAGGTTCCTTGCAATGTGGCAGGGGCACAGCAATCGGATGCTGAAAACTTTCGCCTTCCAGCAATAAACAGTTGCCTTCATCGTCAGAAATTAAAAATGTACAATTGCCTAAGAAATGAAACGCACGTATAACGCCGTGCATGATATCACCATCAAATATTTTTTGGAATGTGCCTTCTCCAGCATATTTATACATTATGAGCTTTTTGTAGCCGCAAATCGCTATATAGTTATCATGTACTTCAAGCACAGTACACTTAAATGAATTCGGCACGTCAACCACTTTCCACGGCTGGGATTCAAGCTCATTTGTCTCCGTTTTCAATTTAAGGGATGTGTGCATGAGGCGACTATTGTTTGTTACACCTATAAGCATGTTAACGTCGAAAAATTTCGCTTTGGCTATATATTCTTTTGGCTCGCAGCCAGTCAATACTGTTTCAGCAGCAGACATGTCTGCTTTGTTTTTTAAAACATCGTTAAGATTAAATGCCACTAAATTTCCGGTGGAACCGACAGTATAGAGCGTGTTCGTATTTTTGTCATATTCGAAGTCCCAAATCACTGCACCGAATTGGACTCGAGTTTTGAACACTAACTCACCATTAGTTTTCCAAACACACACATAGGAATCCTCCCCTACAGTCACGCCAAACTGCTGCTCATCTACAAAGAAGCACGATAAAATTAATTTGATGCGAGTATGCGAGTATCAATTAAGTAATAACAAAGTAGCTAACTCACAAAAATTTATAATTTTTCCTTGGAATACGCGAGCAACATGACCATAACCGCTAGCTATTGCCGCGAGGTTAAATCCATTCCAATTATCCGGAGATGTATTCTGTAATTTCCAGAATCGTATTGATCGATCATCTGATGTCGTAGTGAGTATACCAGATGTAACATCAAAGTCAATAGAGAAAACAACACCACTATGTGCTTGTTGTCGTCGCTTTAAACCCACATCAAAGACAGTACAGCTATCATTACGTGAAGCATCCCCTTCAACAAATGGTTTCCATATGAGAAGCTCCCCAAATGCGGTCCCTTAATATATTAAGTAATACTGAAGTGAAATATATGCACTCTTATTAATTCATTAACATTTTCACTGACCTCCAAAAATTACCAGTTCCTCCCAAGTCTGTCCGTGAATATGAGTACAATAAAGAGTTGATTTATCCTCAGCAGATGATTTCGCTATAACTCGACAGAAATTTCTCTTTTCGTCATTCTCATTGTACAAAATGCGTAGGGCTACACTATGCGACGTAAGAAGGATAAATTCATTGGGGTCTTGCAAGAAACTAGCCGAGCTTATCCAATCAGTAAGATGGAAATGATAAAGTTCTGAAAAATTGTACTACAAAAAAGTATATAAACATAAATATGAATTTCGTCCATTAATTAAGCACCTCCTCTTTCACATATACATATTGTAATAACATACACTCCTTTTCACCGTATACAATTAGCCTTCCATGTTGGGAGCATGTGGTGTTTAGCTGTGCATTGGCGATACCATGTACTTTAGCGCGCAACCTCTGCGAAAGCATGCGACGTCCGACTTTAGGTGCATAAATATGTAATTCATTTCCCACACCTGCAAGAAAAGTTTATTATAAGGATATATTATTAAATATAAACTCTATAATTACCAGTAAGTATTGCACCTCCTGGCAATATTTTGATGGCTATTGAATCAGCAATGGTCAATTCTGAAAAAGGTTCCTTTTCCATGGCCATGACTATTTCTAATTGGAGTTTATACCAGTTTCTAGGAACACGAATTTCGATACGATGCGATACCATATCGATACTTTTAGCATTCGATACCGATATTTTACACTCGATAGTTTAAAAACGATATTTTTTGGAATCGAGTACCAGAATCCTAGTATCGTATCGAATGTCATAAACTCAAATTAGTCAGCTTTCAGACACGTCAAGTCTTGCTTTCAAGTCTGCTCGTTCCAAGGCGAAGGAGGTGAGAAGAAAGGGGAAGAGTGCAGATACCTCCCATTTAAAGAACCACGAAATTGAATTAAATAAAAGTTGGCCCTTACAAAATATGTTAGCGTTTGGCCGAGCTTCTCCTCCGATTTGATGCGTGCGCCTTGATGTTGTGCCACAAAGGGCGTTTTTATGAGAAGCTGTTTTTCATGGCAGAAATACGCTCGGAGGTTTTTAATCACTTTTTCAGATATTTCTTTTCTTTTTGGATTTCGGTATCGATAATTGCGATATCGAGTCATTTATTCCGATATTAATGGGTACCCGATATTTTTCCAGCGATACTTTCAATGAGTACCATATCGATACTTTCGGTTCGATATCGCGTCCCTACCAGTTTCGTTCGCCAACTTTTCTGGTTAAATCCAAAGGGAATTGAATGGGTGCGCTGGGCTGTCAAATCAGTAAAAGCAAAAACCAAATACATGTAAGGCGAAGAAATCAGCTGATTTTACAACACCACCTTGTATAAATTCGCCCAGAGAACGTAATACCAGAGAACGTAAATTTATAGAGAAGGACAAAGAACAAATCATCGTGGAAACTGTCAAATACCAACAAAACTGGCGAAGCGCATTTTAAGAGCGGCCAGCCAGAGTCAATCGAATTTTAACAGAGCCCAGCCAGAGGCAAAATACATTTAACAGAAATTGTCTCATCAAAGCAAATGCATATTTTTCTTGTTAGACATGAAATGCTGATGGCTTTTTACGTTTTACTACTTTACGTTCTCTAGTAATACGTTTTCTACTTTTACATTTTTGGAAACAGTTTGAAAGAACTCTGAACACTCCAAGTACAAAAGCAACTCTGTTAATTTATCTCCAATTAAACATACCACTGGGTGCAGTGGGTTTTATCATTCACTGAACGTACTATATCATATTTGATTTTGTAAAGTGCGAGGGAACTAGTAAATCTAATTTTTCGATTATATTTTTCTGAAACCGGAGGCGTAATGGATAATAGTGAATACGAGATTCAGCATTTTAACTTCTCGGTGGAACAGTTTTCACTTGAAAGTAAGTTCGCATTATATATCTATGCACTTTGATAATCGAAAACATAAACTGCAATATAGGGCGGCATTATTTAAATAAAATCCTGTCTCTCACTTTGCAATCAATGTTGGATAAGTTATCTATGAACAATAGCGAAACAAAAGATCTCTTATTAAAACAGAAAGATATTGTAAAGGGCAAAATGCTCGATGCTATGGAAAAACATTTGCTACATATTGAGGAAATGGATCGGAAGAACTTCTCTATACCAGAATATGTTTTGTTAGCTAGTGACTACGGTCATACTAAGCAATATAATGAATCGGATGAGCAGGAGATTGATAAAAGAATAGCTGAAATGAAGCAACAGTTTTTAGAGGTATGTTAAAAAGATAAATTTTACATAAAATATGTAGTCAAACGTTTATGGGGTTAGAATTCTATAATGGTTGAGTCCCTTAAAGTGGAGAACGAAAAATATGTAGAAATCAGCAATGAAGTTGAAAATGAAGAGAGATTTATGGCGCAAGTTCAAACAGTTTTACAAAGAATGGAAAGCCAATGGAAAAAAGCCCAACATTTAGTTACAGAAACTAATAATTTGGAATAATATAAAAGGTATGCAAATGAAATGAAAAAATCCATTTATAACGATATATTAATCCTTTTATGATAGACCTAAGTACCTAATTAAGCAACCTTTTTGTATGATTTATCACTGTGGAAAATAAAAAATCTTACCAATTTTATTTATTTGTATTTAAAAAAAAAATTTTAAAGCGATAAGAATTATAACATATAACGGGCAGCGCTAGTAGCGGTGTTTTAGATGTACAGAAACAGATTAGTAACTTTGAATGAATATTAAATTTTGCAGATTTCGCATTGAGATAAGGTATTTAATTTAAATTTAAATATTTCGCCTATAATTTACTACCCTACAGACTAAATTACAGATAAACAATGAAAACCATAAATACCCAATAAACATTGTGGCGAACATTAGAAAATGACCTCCGATATCCAATATGCATATCGAACCGAGAACCTTAGTTTTCCAACGTTCATAGTATATTGGAAATACATATACTCAAAATGGGTAAAAAAAAAAATGAAAACCATAGTAACAAGAGAGAAAGTGAAATCCAGCTTATTCGCGAAGGACAAATATAAGACAATCACTCTCTCTGAATTCATAAAGAAAATAAATTACATTGGATAACGTTTTGCTAGAGAATGGTCTAGTTCTCGAATCGAATACTAACCTATTTCGCATTCATTATCGACGGTGATGCTTGGGAAAAAGATTCGCTTTCCAATTATTTTCGAATTGCTCACCAAGCCAAATGTTTATTGGGAAGTTAATTATGTATAAAATTTCCTACTGAGAATGCAGAGTCAATAGGCGACTTATCTACATATGGATGCGTATGTGTTTCTCGACAACGACAAATCAAGCTTAAACTGTAAAAATTGGGATAAAATTGGCAATAATTAGCCAATAGATAATTTCAGGAGCTAAAGGCAAGACAATAGAAAAAGTAAAAAACGACAAGTTGAACGACAAATAGGACCACGACCATGAGCTAATCGGAAGAATAGATATAGCTAAAGCGGCCTTCATGAAAATTTATAAACTACTGACACGGCGGGACATACCAATTAAGTTAAGGACACAGTTTTTAAATGATTCTTATGGTCGACACTTTAATACGATTGCGATGCTTGCATTTGAAAACCTCAACTGTACACCGACTAGAAGCGAAGAAGAATTTTAAATAAGCTGGACTGACAAAATATTAAATAACGTACACTTAGGTCTTTTTTTATGCGATGCATGCGTTCCTCAGAAAGCTGCATAAAAAACTTCTTTACTTTCATACAAAAGCAGGGGATGCGTTCCAGCATTTTCAAAAACCGCATAAATTCAGATACTCCATGTAAAAAATTCTAAAAACCACATAACAAATCCGAGGGCACAGGATGCTATTTTTAAATTTTTTTAAATTGTCATGTGTTAAAATGTGTCAAAGATAATTTCTACATTTCATTTAAATGCTATTCCTTATATTTGCATATAACATGGAAGCAACGTTAAATAAAAAAAAAATCGTATTTGTTGTCTCTAGTTATGTATATGTCCGAAGTAAGCGACTTTTCTTCTTTTAATGTTCGTTAGCATACCTCGTGAGGTTTGTGCCTTATTTGGATCTCACTTAGATCTCTTTTTAATTAAAATTATTTTTTGAATTAATGCGGCTTTTCACCATTTTTTCGCTGTAGCGATTTTGCTTTTTTGAGATTTATTATTATTTTTTCAGTGTGTAAGATATATCATTAATATTCAGTTTTATATGGAATAATAGTATTGAAATGAAGAAATAAATAGTTTTATTTTTTTTTTTGGTTTTGCAAGACTTATTTGGCCAGCTCAATAGCTAAAACGCCATCGCCAATTATAATTGTGGTTTAAAAATTCATATTTTACGTTTTACAGATTCATTCGGATCTCGTTCAAAAATTTAGTGATGGTACACCGAAATGCCCGCGGAATGTTCAGAATTTTCTTTTCATTTAGTTAGTTGCGTAAATCAAGACACTACTGTTTTTATTTCCGTAAAATTGTGCATGAATTTTCAATTCCGCACAGACAGCCTTCCGGATCTCGATTTTTACCCATAATAACAAGCTAAGTTCACAAAAAATTTCAATCGATCTGAAGTATGATGGGATTTTGGTCATGAGCTCTCCGTCTAGATGCGCCACCTTGTATGAATTGGCCTTGGAACTAACATAATGACTTAAAGTACTTCATATGTACTATAAGCATATCTTTGGTTTTAATTTTAAGGTTTTCAAAGATTTCGAAAGGGTAAAAATAATTGGAATCAAATTGCATCTTTCAACATTTTACATGTTCTATATCATTTAGAGTTTCATAGTGAACGCGGCGTTACTGATCTATATTTTGGGATAAAATTAATTTACCAATTTGGGAGAAAAAGTGTATTTACAATGCCCGTGAATCACCAAAACAAAAAGTGCTACATTTCGAATGCATTATGTAAAACTACTGAACTATTTTAAACTGAAAACTGCTGCCGAATTGGCACAAATCATAGTGACAGCCGAAAATTAACCTGACGAGTGTCAAGTAGCGAAAAAATTAAAAAGGCTCCGGCGCAGAGGACCTTAGTGCACCTGATTCCAGAGTAAGAGTTAATTTCCACCAAGCATTAATTGCAGTTAATGCATATTGGAAAAAGGAGATTATAACTCGATGGGAGTAATTGTTCATATATTAAGTACAAGCAATCGAAAATAAGAAAGCAAAAAGTAAGAAATAAACTTTGCTGATCACCTTATGTCAACGTTCTTTGAATTTACATGAGCTCCTAACTGCAGTTAAGCTCTTGTTGGAAATGGGCTATGAATCACCGAGTCCCATAGTTCCCAGTACATAACGTTGAGGTAGAGAAAAATCTTATTCGAATTTTAATAGCATGTATGAATACTAACGATTAGGCGTAGTTTAATTAAGGCCCAAAAATGGTCGCTGCTCGTTGGTAGGTTGAACGGGCAGCTCTGCGAAGAGTTCGCTCGGAGGTCGCGAAGGCCCATTGCGATGCCGATGGGGGGGGGGGGGGTTACCCCAAGCTTATTCCTACATGTCTTCGAACCATTTTGATTTTCTGGCGAATGCTAGCAGTCCTTCCAGAGGAGCTTTCCCCAAGGTATCCAGCTCCTCGAAGAAATGGTTCCCCAGAAACTTTAGGCGTTTTCCTCGAAATGCTGGACACTCGCAAAGGAAGTGCTGGACGGATTCTAACTCCTCTTCATCCCTGCAGCTTCTACAGAAATCGTTATGCGGGGCTCCGGACCTGGCGGCCATGTGGCCAATAGTCCAATGTCCCGTTAGTATTTATTTATTTATTTAGAAATCAATAAATCGTTCTTACTTACTACTTACTGCTAAGGAACTAACCATTTATAAAAGACTAAGGTAATCCATAAAACAAAATTTAATTGAGCAGGAAAGCACAGTTTAGATAGTGAAAAATCAAAGTCAATAGAGATCGAGACCTCATTGAGTTCACGAAGAGAACGGTCTATAGGTGCATTACACGCATGGTTAGTTCTGAATCTGCCTAGATGGAATGGAAATTTACTACGTAAAGGACAGAAAAGTTAATCCTTTCCAAAAGAGAAGAACAGTCAGTTTCTCCTATAATAATGCCAAACAAAAAGACAGCGACAAAATCGATCTTCTACTTTCTAGCTGGTTAAGATTAATTAAAAGCAAGCGGGACTTATAGGTCGCGACGGGATCCTGTGAGAAGCCTGACGTTTCTCGCCTAACCGTTCTCGTAAGTTTTAAAATATTTTTACCACCATTGTTTTCAAGATGCTGGTAATTTCACAACCCTCTGCGTTCCGAAAATCAAGTTTTAAATTCCCTGCGACCGAATTTATATATTCATGTTATTGCAAGCTTCTCCTAAATGTGTGTCAAATGTTTGTCGCCGTAAACTAAGCGTTAACGAGATTTATGAACTCCTCGAATATCCGTGGGCACAGGATGCTATTTTTAAATTTCCGTTTTCGACAAAACGTTATTTGAAATTTAAATTAACATGTGTTAAAATGTGTCAAAGGTAATTTTCTACATTTTAATTAAATGCTATGCTAATATTTCAGCGTTTCAGTACTGATATTTAAATTAATATTAGTGGTATTCATCTAACTATATCAAGCAGATATATTCTTATAAATTTAAGAGCCCCAGAGTTACATGAACGCCCCATACCCTCTTCTCGTATACACTTGCGACAGAATTTTTATACTGCATTTTTTCAATGTACCTACGGAGCAGTCCAACACCATTCCTAGATTAGATTAGATTAGATTAGATTAGATTGTTAGAGGCTATGCACTACGACCTTAGGTCTATTGTACCCTCGGAGCTCATCACAACATATCGTCCAATCCCAATGCTCTGATGAATCCGAGCAGTTTTGAGGGAGGTAGAGAGTGTATATGCGTAGCCTCTGGCCACATCTTTCCCAGGTGTGTTAGCCTTCTTCTTGCAACCGCATCGCATTCCAATAGGAGATGCCGTGGGGTTTCTGGTGTCACGTCGCAGTACCGACACAAATCGCCTGCACTGATCCCCAGGTTATGCATATGGGCCCGCAGTCTGCAGTGCCCAGTTAGCATTCCTGTTAAGAATCTCAGGTTAGTCTTCGGAAGGGTTATTAGTTCCCTAGATCTTTTGGGGTTATATCCTCCCAGAAGTTCTTTCGCCTGTCTTAGCCCAGGCGTGTTCTCCCAAAGAGCTTTTCTTAGGCTTCGCTCTTCTGCTCTTAACTCCTCCTTGATTGCGTGAAGCCCCAATGCAAGGAAGGGTTCAGGGCCTATGGGTCGAGTGGGTGCGGCCTCTCTTGCTAGTCTATCAGCCTCCTCGTTTCCCTGTATGCCCTTGTGGCCCGGGACCCACACCAGTTGTAGTGCGTTGTTTTCCCCCAGGGTGTTTAATCTCGCTACACATTCCCATACCACTCGTGATTTAATCTCACATGAGGATATGGCCTTTAATGCAGCCTGACTGTCGCTGCAGATAACTATATGTTGCAGTCTTGCTTGTCTCTGCAGAATTATTTCCGCGCAAGCACTTATGGCGTAAACCTCCGCTTGAAAAATATTGGGGTAATTACCCAGGGGGATGGAGATCTTGGCCCTTGGGCCAAATATTCCTGCTCCCCTCCCTTCGTCGGTTTTTGAGCCATCGGTGAACCACCTTTGGGTGTCAGCCTTGAAGGTGTTTTCTAAGTTTGTCTCATTCCAGGTCGCTTTGTTGCCTAGTTCGATCCTGAATTTCTTTTCAAAGATTTTCGTTGTACTCATATCATCCCTGTTGATCAGGGAGATGGGGATCTTAGATCTAATTTCATCTCCCAATCTGCTCGAGATCACTTTCCCTCTGCCAGTGCCCTCCTTCATGAAGTTGAGGAGGGCTTTTTGGCAATCTGTTTTATTACTATGTGCAGTGGCGTCAGGTCCAAAATGACCTCCAGGGCAGCGGTGGGGCAGGTTCGCATGGCACCCGTTATACCTGTACACGCCAGCCGCTGGAGTTTGGAGAGCGATGCTCTCACTGTGTTAAAAGTGATCCTCTCGGACCACGCCACCGCTCCATATGTAGCTATTGGCCTGACTATCATGGTGTACATCCACCTTAGGATATAGGGGCTGCATCCCCATGATTTGCCAGCCAGTCTTCTGCACACCATTAGAGCCCTTGTGGCCTTTGTGACTGCGTACTCAACGTGCTTTTTCCATGAGACTTTGGAGTCAAGAATGACCCCCAGATATTTTACCTCATTGCACATTTCTAGCTCTATACCTCCTAGTGTTATGGGGTGCATGCCTGGGAGGTTCCTTCTCTTGGTAAACGGAATGATGGCGGTTTTGGCGGGGTTGATGTTGAGGCCCACTGTGCCGCACCATCATTTCGTTAGGGTTCCTACCATTCCTAGATGCTCTTGATGCTTGCAATCAGTCACTATACTTAAAGGTATACCGATTCTTGCAGATAGGCCCAACACTTGTTGTGACAATTGCTTCCAGCGAACGCTCCTTCTTAAGCTTAAATCTTATTTACGAAGTAAAAATGGGACGAGGATTAAATGGTTTAGCTTTACTTAACATCCTCAGAGATTTAGAAGTAACGAATGACGAAATATTGAATATAATTTTTTCTTTTAAAGACGAAGCAGTAGAGAAATATTGTTTATGATTTTTTCATGCATACATACTACATATGGGAGTTTCCATTGTAACGGGCGCGACACCTTTGTGTATAATTCTTTAATTTTGAAGAAAACTATTAAAGTATCTAACCATTGAAATATTATACGCTAAAAATACTGTCAGAAGTAAGGAATTAACTCATATGAACTACATTTTATAAATAAATCAGTACCGACCAGAAAATGCCAAAGAAGAGCGTAACGGGCGCGACGTTATAAAATTGATAAATTGCGTGTAATCCACTTTCACACGAAACTGTGTAAAATTTTTAATTAAACTGACTAAAAATGCCTTGGCATATTTAAATTTGGAATGTTTCCTATTATTTCCGCATTCAAAGAAAATACACTTCTTAATCCATTTAGATTTATTAACATTTTAAAGTGTAACGGGCGCGACACCTCGTTGTAACGGGTGCGACATGTCTATTTTTTTTTTACATATTTCAACTATTCATTATATTTTTCATTACGATAATTAAATTTCAAGCCAAAATAGGAAAATATATATATGTTAAAACAAGTTAACACGTTAAAAGTAAGTACGTGGGTATGCTATTTATAAACGATCTTTCCTGATGTCAGCTTTAAGGATTGGTTAAATCAGCCAAATATAAATCATAATTCTAATTCAATATTTATGCTGATTGCATTAGGCATGATCAAATAATTAATTCTATTGTTTTAGAATATAAAAAATTTATAAAAAATTAATAATTAAAGAACAATTTCATTAAAATTATTTTCTTAGGTAAAATTTCTCAAGCGTAGATTTTGCTGTCCTACCAGCAAACAGACAGCCGTCAGATTCTTCATCCTTAATGAAGAAGTGCTTCCCTTGCAAATTTTTTATAGGAGCAATGTGGGCCCATCTCTGATCTAAAAATACTTGCTCAGCCGCGATGTCTTCCATCGAATGGTAGAGAATTTTTAGATTGAACTTTCTCTTGATCAACACTCTTTTGGCGTTTTTAATACCACCTTCCGTGCTTTAACTGCTGTCCACAAAGTCCTTTTTACTACAGCCCCGATACCATCAACGGCACCTTTGCCATGACTGTGGCAAAAAACGACCAAGTAATTTTGGCACCGAAGTCATCTACTGCAGAGCACACATTGTAAAGGTTGTAGCGATTTTTGAATTGGGCAGCACATCCATCAGAGAATATGTGAATAACACCAATATTTTTGTCGCGAGCCTTGATATCGCTGACAATGCTTCTGAGGAATTTCCACACGCAAGTTTTACTATGTGTAAGGTCGTCACTTAATATTGCATACGAAAAGGGTTTTATTTCATTATTAACTCTGACCCATACACAAGCTGTGAAAATGGTTGCTTGTCGGTGCCTCCAGTGTGCATTTTGTATTTCATCTTGATATACTATTTCGTAGTTTTCTGCAAATACAATTTGCAGAACTGCTTCATTCGCCAATAATGTTTCCTTCGTTTCTCTGAAATGTTTACTTTGAGTAGTTTGAACTAGCCAGTGCGGTTTGAACTTTTTTAATTGGTTATCAAACAAAACCAAAAAGTCCTCTAAAGTACCATTTTGAGCAGTAAGTTGCATTCGGTTTTCTCGTTCTATCCAGCTCTTCCAGGAAATTTCCGCTTTGTGATCAAATTTTATCGGTAATAAATCTAATAAATTATAACACATTTTGCATCTATTTGTCAAGCAGAGTTCGCTCGACAGATTGCAACATATATTATCGAGGATGCTAAGAGGATTTGGTGGAAACGACGGAAAGATATTCTTGATAGCTTGAACAAAAAAACAAAAATTTGCGTGATAAACGCATACACACATATTTTGTGGAGTTTCTCTTATTGGACGGACAAAACTTGGTCGCAAGGCAAAAAATTTTGACTTTCCAATCTGTGTACCAGGATATTCAGTTTCAAACATATTGAAACATTCGCTTATACTCATCAATAAATACCTTTCTGAAACTTTTGTCGTATTCCAGTTGATGTATTTTTAACGCATACAAACTCCTTTTTCCCAGGACTTACTACGCTAATATCATCTCTTTGGAAGAACTCTTGAACTTTACAAATGGTTTCATTGGAAGATCCGGAACCACTTTTTAGTTCGAATTAGATGAGAGAGTTCCACCAGCAAGCTCTTGTATTACCGCTATTCTCTTAGAAGGACTTTTAGGAAGGCTGCGTTTTACTATGGTGACAGCTTTTTTGAGGGATTTTTTGGACTTATAAGAACCAATTGGTGAAGTATTAGCGCAAGTTTTTCTTGTACTTTCTTCTAGCTTCCTTTTCCGCTCTCTCAACAACTTCTGACGCTCCCGATTGTGTTCTCGCCATTTCTTTAGTGCCTCAGCGTCCATTGACTCTTTCTTTGCTGCTCTTCTCTGTCTGTCCCGTATTTGCTCCATACGTAAATGCTCTTTATATTTTCCATAATTTTTCTTCAAATTGTAGCGATGTTTTTGCATTCTATTGGCAAACTCCATTTCCTAATCAATAATCACACATTAGCAAAAAAGTTATTAAAAATGTAACGGGCGCGACACGTACTAAAAAATTAATACAGAGAAAACGGTTTGACAAATTTGTTTGAAATTTTTCTCAATATAATCCCTAGCAGTTACTTGTTACGTATGCAAAGATTTATTCATGCAACGTTACTAATCCTTTTACCACAAAACTAAATCCTTTTTTTTTGTAACGGGCGCGACACCAATTTTGCTTAAATTTAATTAATTACTGTGATTTATACTTACTTCGCAGAATCTTGAAAGTCATTCCCAAATAGAGAAAAAATATGTAAAATTTCACGTAGCTCAATTAAATATCCGTCAAAAATCGAAAACTTTGAAAAAAAAATACTATGCGACTATGATCACGATTTTAAAGTTTTTTAATATCATAGTGTTGTGAACTTTGGCAGGCGTTTACACCTCCATCACGATATCAAAATATAAAAAATTGGTAAATAACAATAAAGTAGACATGCGTGAACACAAATACCAGCCTTCGGACTGGAAGCAATGTAATTTATTTCTAAGCTCAATGGGGTCTGATTTCGTGGAAACTCCCATATGTAATCATTCGAATTTATTTATAAAAATTGATATATCTAGACATATTGGACCACCGAAACGCATATTTGGTGGAACTGATTAAATGAAAAAAAAAGAAAAAAATTTTAAAACCTCCCCCAAAAAAAATTTTGCGTTCGCCCCTGGGCCGTATGCATAAACCAGAAATATTACGTGGTTTGAGTTTTCCGTCGTATTACATGTTTTGCGTCTATCGTCGCACGACGAATCGATAACATAGAACGACAAAAATGTTTACTCCATATGTATTTGACAGATTCCAATGGAATTTGGTATTTAGGGTTTTTTGTCGTCATTGATTTCGAATATTAAATTAAATTTCCAAAATTCAAAATGGCGGACGTCTTTTTACAGAAGCTAAGGATCGTTATGAAACTTGGTGTCCATGGGCGTTCGTCATCACTGATTTCGAATATTAAATTAAATTTTCAAAATTCAAAATGGCGGGTCCAATATGGTGGACGACTTCTTAAAAAACTTATAGATTGTTATGAAACTTGGTGTTGGGTTTTCGCCGCAATTGATTTCAAAACTGATATCAAATTTTCAAAATTCGAAATGGCGTATTTTTATGATTGTAATGAAGCTTGGTATGCAGGAATTCTCTGATAACGAACATGGTATTAAATTTTCAAAATTCAAAACTTCAGATTCAATATGATGGACGACTTCTTTAAAAAAAGTATATATTGGTATGTAATTTGTAATTTTAGAAGTCACTGTTTTCGAAATTTTATACTAAATTTTCAAAATTCAAAATTCGGTATACTTTGCGGAACTTTATTTGTAACTCAAGCTAATAGTATACCAATTTCAACACTTTTTAAATAAAAAGTTGTATTTTGTTAAACATTACAAGTACTTGATTGACGCCTTACTATCCATATTGAACCAACTGCCCGAGAATGTCTGGATATCAAGTTTCATAACGATCTATAATTTAGAAAAAGTCGCTATATTGAATCCGCGAATTTGAATTTTGAAAATTTAATGTCATATTCGTAATCAGTGACCTCGAGAACCCAGTCAAACACATATGAAGTAAAGATATTTGTCGTTCTAGATTCCCGATTCGTTCCAATATGCGACTTAAGAAAACGATTCTTGATATTTTTACATTAGAAAATTTTCGAAATATTGAAGAGAAATTTGCTGTACCCAGAACTTTTCCTAAACCTCTAACTAATATAAAAATTTCAATACTTTTTTAATAAAAAAAGCCATTTTATAAAAAAATGTATTATAACCATTCTACAAACAACTATATTATTAACAAAATTAAGCAAAATAAAGTACTTTCCTGACGCCTCACTATCCATGTTGACAAAACTGTTATTTATTAATAAGAATGAAATGACAAGCCAAATTATTTTATCACCACTTAACAAAAAAAAAAAATACATTAATTCGACGAACGAAAGAAAAGCCAACTTTTCGCTTGTGCTGAAGCTACTGCGTTGTGTTAAAAGTAAAAATTTCGTATTTGTCAATGTTATTGTGGCTTGTTAACATTTTATTTTTAATATTTTTATTGAGCTTTGTACCACGATTGTTTATTAGGAAAAATTGAAAAAGCAACAAAGTCTAAGCGGTAGAAGTTATAGCACTATTTCGGAGATCACCACATCTCCTCATCAGACTTCTTTTTCTAGACTTCAGCAGGGATCGAACCTGCGAATTCGATGTTCAAAGTCAGAAGCGTTAACCACTGAGCTATGTACATCCCGTAAACTCTTGTTGCTAATTCATTTTCCTTATTCAACCAGCTACTATCAAGATAATTTTTTTATATGGAAAAAATGTGCTACACCTTCAACAAAAAAATTTCCCAAAAATCAATGGTAAGTCCTAGCTGCCTCCTACTTGCACTTTATTACACTAAAATTGAATGGGCTAAAAAACTGCATACTCAAATTTTTTTTAGAGAGCGTAAATAAAAAGTGAAATATTTGAATGAAATTTTGCAGAATTTTCTTTAATTTTGCACAAGGTTTGGAACTTTTCTTTTTGGGGTTTTTGTTGTAGAATTAACCATATTTTTATAAAAAATTAGCGAAAAATAAAATATTTAAAAAATAGTTGCCCGTATTGTAAAGAATTCGCTGTACCTAAACTTTATTGACTGACTGTATATATTTTTATATATTGTTGCGTACTCACTTGATAAAATACTTACAGTTTTACACAAAATAACTTTGAAGTCTAGAAACATTTATTTTCGCTCGCAAATCGATGCACTTTTCAAAAACATGTGCACATTCAACAGTGGATGATGCCAATTAATTGCTATAAAAAATTACACGAACCCAAAATAGCTGATTATGAAAAGAAAATACTTATAACTACCAATGGGACATTATCTTATTCAAATAGAGTGCGAATTGCATTTTTGTCGATTTTTTAAATCTCCCTTGGGATGCAGGATCCCCATGGTAGTGAAAGGGTTAAGTGCGATAGTAAAAAGGTGTAAGCATGGTCAAAGCTAGGTACGTGCAAGGGCCCTCAGGTATGAAAATCAGAAAAATATTAAATTAATTATAAGGCTCAATTAAAAAACAAAAATGGCCATACATTCAGGAAGAGTCTGGATTTTTTTTTGTGGAATTTAGTTATTTATTTATCCAGAGTAATCGTGCATTACATTACAAAATAATTACATAAGTTCTTATAAGGTAATCCGGCTGAGGAAAATAGATTTCCTGTTCACCGGTCTGGTAACCAAAATTATCTAAAACCAAAACTAAAATATAACATTTTTCTATTAACCAAAACATGAACTTTGGTTACGCAACAGTATGTATAATGTAATATAATGTAACTAGTATAAATAAAACTAGTTTAAAGTAGATACCTAAATGTTATCACTAATCCAATTTTTTTAGTTTTTTACTATTGGTTCTATTACTTATATCTAGGTCTTTACGCAATTGGTTACAAATTTTTATTGGTTTGATTCTAGTATTTTTATTACTGTATTCTTGGAAGCTTTATTGTTCTCCATCTAGTTCTGCTATCAGAATTTAAAAAGATGTTTCTTAATTTGTTATAATAATGTCAGCGCAAATAGTTGTAGCAGATTCAATGGTTTATAGATCGGAAAATAATTTTTGAAGACTATTTTTAGTAGCCTATTTTGTATATTTGTATATTTTGTAAGTGAGATACGTTGTTATTATACGCATCTCCCCATGCCAAAATGCTGTAGCTATGGAAAAAACACAAAATATATCAATTTTAATGTATCAGTTTGCATAAATATCGATAATTTACGAAAAATAAAGATTAAATATCTATTTCAGAATTTAATTGAAAAACGCCCTATCTCAAAATTTGGTTCAAAAACGCCCTATCTCACTTCAAAATGTATTGAAAATATGCTGATATAGGGCGTTTTCGAACTGGCTGCCGAGATAGGTCGGTCTTCCACTCAGCGACCGATATGCTCGTTCCCTTTCAGATTACAATCCATTCCATTCCATTTAATGTTATAATAAGTTCATTAGGAACGCTATAGCAGTAGTTACCAAAAGCGATGTACACTGTTTTGCTTACATTCAGTGTTAATTTATTTAATGGGCCGTATGAATAAAAATAAGCAATTGCTTTTTCTTAAAATTTCAGATCTTTCACTCAATTTATTCAAACAAAATTGAAGTAAAAGGTATGAAATTTTAAGAAAAAGCAATTGCTTAGTTTTTATTCATATGGCCCAATGGAAGCCATAGCGATACTTCTTCTAAATATGTATTCATTTTAATCTCTACTTCTTTCCAGTTCTTGCCTATAGAAACTATTGCGGTGTCATCCGCATTTGATACTATGTTTTCCGGCAAACATTCAATCATATCATTGACATACATACATATGTATATTATAAAAAGTAGAGGGCCTGAAATTGTACCTTGCGGAACACCAGTGTTTATATTACTGAAATCACTACTGTACTGCCCAATTTTAACCTGTTGATTTCTGTTATTAAGATAATTTTTAGTAAGTCATTGGCCTTGCCTCTTATTCCATAAACATATAATTTATCTAGTAGGATTTCGTTGTTAACTGCGTCAAACGCTTTAGCTAAATCTAAAAAAGTTACAACTATTGGAGCGCTTTTATCTAAGTTTTCATAAATAAGTTTATTCGTAATAATACTTAGTGCATCTTTTGTTCCCCTATTTTTGGTAAAACCGAATTGTTTCGAGTTCAAAACTTGAGGTAATATAGGTACAGAAGGAGCTTCTGGGAGCCATTTCAGAGGCGCTGTAATCTATGTGTTCAGGGCGAAGTCGCAGCTCTTCAGAACTCCAGAGTGTTACCACACGGTTTCCCTGAGCCTAATAGGATTTCGTGCTGCGAAAATTCGTTTTTCAACATGGCGTTTAGTGCCAGTATAGGTGTGGTTCCCAATGCTCCACTAATTCCGATTAGGACGATCCGCTGAAAACGCTCCAGTTGTATTACAAGCGTAGCGTCCTCTAGTGAGTTCCACCAGACAAGGGCTCCGTGAAACATGAAGGCTTAAATCTGGTTTCATAGAGCTAATGAATTACTGTGGGCGAGAGACCTCACCTTTTACCGATAGCAATCAAGCTTAAGAGTACTTGACCCCCTCTGAGAGCCGCAGACGAATACCCCCAATCGAGGGTAGGGCCACAACGGTTATCTCTTACGTCCTGCTAAACAAGACCAGTTCGGTCTTGTGAAAAAGAACACCACCTTACGGAGTGCCCTAATTAAGTCTGGGCTGAGTGCTGGCGCTCCCCCACCGCGGCGTCAGTTCTGTTACTAAGTTTGCTGAAGAAAAGTTTTATTAGGTTGGTTTTAACCCCCAGATTATGAATGGATTGACTATAGCCTCTGGAGTAACATTGTTGAAGGCACCCTTGATATCGAGGAAGGCCGCTACTGCATGATCTTTATGAGTGAAGGCTTCCCCTAACGACTTTACCCATGTGTGCAGGGCGGTATCCACCGACCTTTCCTTGCAATAAACATGTTGCACGACTCCTCCAGAGCAGCTGCGCAGGTACGATGCCATCGCCCAGGCCATGTGACGATCGTCTAGAAGATCCAACTAGTACAGGATCTGAAGTACAAAATATGCCAAAGAAATGCATTTGACTGTGCTGCGAAGTACGAAGTATGTACAAGAGCTAAACAAGAAGTATGTACTGTACTTCCGAAAGAAGTACGGTTGGTCGCCATTAGTCTAAACACAACTAGTAAAAAACCAAAGGCCTAATGTTAATGTTAATGTTATTGCTAAGATTAACTTTAATGTTAAGGTTAATGTCAGTGTTAATGTTAATTTTAAGGTTAATGTTAATGAAAAAGTAAAAAGGGTTGTTAGTTTAAAATATTTAGTTATTTATTTATTTATTTAATTAAATTCAGTCAAATGTATAACAGTCCTTACTGACTATAACAAAACAGCTTAAATGTTTACTAGTTGCAGCAATTGTAAAGTTAATTCCGATTGATTCATGTTCTTGAAGAGAAAAAAAACATTAACATAGCATAACATTCACGAGAAAGTTACCGCAAAGATAAGCACTTCGACTATGTAGAGATTTTAGATGCAGAAGCTGGCAACGTGCCTCGTATAAGGGTATAGGCAGTGTTGCCAGGTTGACGATTTGGTAGTCATTTTGAAGATTTTTTACAGCCATGACGGTTTGACGATTTTTGTGACCCAATGACGATTTTTCTTTATGTGCAAATTTGGCTGGTTCTCAACTTTGAAGATGGTTACACAGCCAACTAAAAATTGCAGTATAAACACCTATTGAGTGTTTACCATTTCTGCTAATACATAATTGTCGTTTCGAAATTATATCATGTGGCAGCACTAATAGTATTCTTTGTTTCATCACTATTTGTGTAGTTTTTGGCGGTCAAATTCGTAATTTTTGCGTTGTGACGTTGATTACTGATACATATTGTATTGAGCGAAGTGAATTATGGATAAGTTCTTTAGCAAAACTTGTAAGTATGAACAGTTTTAATGCACATCGTTAAGTTAAAATTAAGATGAAAATGTGATTTTATAGCAGTTAAAAATATTTTTGTTAAAAGCACTGCGAATTTTAAAAGTTCGTAAAAAAGTAAAACTTTTTTTCTACGTGTAGCAATTAGAAGCTATAATAAAATGAAAAACAAGTAATATTTAAACAAAAAACACAACCGACTTCCATTCTCATATAAAAATGTAGGATTAGTTTCTTCAAGATCCAATGATCGGATCTAAACTAAATTAGTATGGTACCACCTCTGAGGCACTACCTTTCTGCTAGAAATTATCGAAATTGGTTGACTTGGTCCAAAGTTATGCGGTAACATACATAAACAAAATATTCCAACGAATTGATAACCTTCTCCTTTTTTAAGTCGGTAAAAAACCAAAAAAGCTTCCTGGTTAAAACGACGACAATTTTTGCATACAAATGACGATTTTTGAGACCTTAACTGACGATTTCTCACTTCAATGACCTGGCAACACTGGGTATAGGGTCCCTGAAGTTCAGCGAACGGAGATCGAAATTGATAAACGTTTTTTGAACTCTCTCTACGCGGCTTATATGACCGGACTGATACGGCCTATCCACTTAAGAAATGTTCGGTGGAAACATATACACGACAACTTGAAAGTTAGGACCTTTTGTGAAACTCTGTCGAATGCTTTCGAAAAGTCGGTGTATATGGTATCGACTTGGAAACCCTCATGGAAAGCAGCGAGACAATCCTCAGTGAAGACTGCAAGATTCGAGACTGTCGCATTACAAAGCCGTGTTGGTTGGCAGAAGTCGAATATATCAAAGCTGTAGAGGGTATAGTTTAAGTAGAGTTCAATGATTTGATGTACCTCCAAAAGCCTTTTGTATTGTTTTTAATATTGGTTTCATAGTTACTGGTATACCGCTTGAAAATTAACTTATGAAGGTTAGTAAATCGCTTGTTATGAAATTGATATCGATCGAAGTAAAAAGTTAACCCAGTAACCTTGAATTTTTAATGGAACTTGTTTTTGAGAGGGTAACTTGACTATGTACGGCTGGAATTATACTAAGGCAGAGCTCTTAAATCGATGATTTGAAAATTTTAAACGCGTTTTCAGTGATTTTGTTAGAAAAAATATGATCCCAATCATAACTTAGCAAAAGTGAATGTAAGTGTTCAAAATCAAATAAGTCATAATAGAGGATTGGCCGGCTACTTCCAAGAGGAACTGTTAAGAATGCATATAACTCCAAACATATTAATGACCGACTATGATGGATAGTTGGCGAAGACATCGGAGTGAGGCAACTTATTGTTCACATTGTCGCTTAAAAAGATTCGATCTGAAATACGATTTACCTTATTACGAAAGCAATTAATTTGATATAAGCCAATACTTAAAAGACTATCAGTTACATAGAGTTCACATTCATTTACAACATTAACTGGAGTAAGCACGAAGGAGTTACTAAGATTACTTAGGTTAGACCAAGAAATATTTCCTAAGTTAAAGTCATCAAGAACGCAAAGGTGAACGTTCTATCGAAAATGTTTGAAATAGACGTAAAACCACCACTGCTTACCACGTAGCGGTAGTTTTCGCAAAGGTGCAAAAACTATATTGAATACTTGCGCCGGGTATTTAATGTTCGACTCTGCCCGAACTTAAGACTTTTTTACTTGTTTACTATTACCTTCACTAAAAACAATGAAATGAAAATTATTAAAATAAATACATAAACATCATTTGGAATTTTGGTGCTAAATCTCTGACCACATCTGTATGTACGTACGTACACACATATGCAAGTAAGTATCTATCTACATATGTACATATATTATCTGCAGAAATTTGGAAATACGTTTATCACCAATTTCACTTCTACACTCATATTGAAAATATCTCCATAAACACCTCTAGAATGTATTTTATTTTACATTTTCATCCTATCTATGCCTCGTTGTAATGCACTTTGGCCGGTTGCTCATGCCGACTGAAGGCATGACTGTAGACTTCACGAAACGCAACATGCAATGCTGTGTCTGTCCCTAAGAATCGCTGATGCTCTCCGTTCCTTGTCGGTATATTTTTATTTTTAAACGGGCGAAAATACGTATGTATATATACTGGTGGAAAAAATAATAGAATCGTGACATTTTGACCAGTTTGGGCTATTTTGTTCTTTATTTAATGTTTATTATTTTTTTTTGTTTTATAAAAGCCTAGCTCATTATGTAACAAATACCATATAAATGCATATTTCAAACTTTGTAAAAAATGATAAAAATTCGACAAATTTTCATCAAAATTTTAAGCTTTTTATTCAGAATTTTTAGGTATGTAGTTTTTTAGTGCATTAAATTTTAGTACGATAAAGTACATATGTACATATGTATGTAAGTATATACTTAGGCATGTACATACATATATTCGAAATTTCTTTTATCTGTATGGAAGAAAATATATACATATAAAAAATCAAGGGTAGTTTTTAGGCACTTGAAAGTTGATTTTTCTGAAAAAAAAGTGAAATTTTCGTGCAAGATAATTGAATAATCCAAATTTTTGTACAAGCAAAAAATTTTGGTACTAACACTTGAAAATTTTTAGTGAAGGTATATTTTAATAGATCCTGCCGAAATCTGTGAAAATCACAGTTTCGAAAAAAGTGTTAGGGTGAAAAAAAAAATTAAATAGACAAAACAAAAATTGCCAAAACTGGTCAAAATGTCTCGTCTCTATTATTTTTCCTACCAGTGTATGTACATATGTATGTATGTACATATGTATGCTTGCGCCATTGGATGCGAGGCATTTTCGTGTTATATATATATCTTTTTTTCACTATTCGCAAAGAAATTTGCGATATTAATATACCTGCTACTCTGATGCGGTTACTATTGCTGTTGCTGTATTGCTCGGCTGCCATGTTGCATTGTGTGCGACGGTATGCGAAAGTCAAAATATCCGACCATTTGCATGCTTGGGCCTTGAGTATTACTAAATAGTCGTCGATAGCACAGACATCGTTGCAGCCGCAAGTTCTTCAGTGGCAGGGAAACATTTTTGGTAAGAACCATTGAACTATTTTCAGTTTTTATGTAATTCCTAAAAACGTTTTATGATTTTCAGTTAACTTCGAAATACCACAGGAACTTAGTTGACCAAGGTGTAATTTTAAGCGTTGGAATATGAATGTTGAGAAATTAAAGCGCCTGCAAACGCAGGTGCGCATAGGCGGCAAGGGGACGGCACGTCGTAAAAAAAAGGTTATGCATCAGACAGCTACAACGGATGATAAAAAGTTGCAGAGTTCTCTAAAGAAACTGTCCGTTAGCACTATACCGGGAATTGAGGAAGTGAACATAATCAAAGACGATCTAACCGTAATACATTTCAATAATCCAAAGGCGCAGGCATCTCTTTCTGCGAATACTTTTGCTGTTACCGGCCATGGAGAGACAAAGAAAATTGTGGAAATGCTTCCAGAGATTTTGCCACAGTTGGGTCAAGAGACCGTAGTGCAGCTGCGCATGTTCGCTAATTCAATGGCGGGTACGAAGAAAGCAAGTGGTGGTACGGCAGGCGGTGGGGATGCGAGTGTTGGCACAAATATGCTCTATAGTGTTGAAGAGGAAGACGATGTGCCGATGTTGGTGAGCGATTTCGATGAGGTTGCCAAATTGGAGGCTGCAAAAACGACAGCAGTAGCAACAACAACAACAACAACAAACAGTGAGCAACCGGCAAGTGAATCTGATAAAGAGAAAAATAACACCGAAATCAAGGAAGAAACGGCTAAAGTATTGCCAACATTTTCGGAGGAAGGAAGCAACACGCAAGCAATAAATACCGCAACGAAAGTAAACGAACTAAAATCATTGCAAAATTTAAATTTAAATATAAAATTAAATGAAGAGTCTGAACAAAATAATCTAGAGTTAAAGTCAGCAAACGACGAAGCGGAATGCCGAAAACAGCAGATAATTTCGAACCAGGAAAATATTAATAAAACTGAAAAAGAGAAGCCTGCAAAGGATGCAAAAAAGTTAAGTGAGCCTCAAAAGAAAAATGAAAATCAACAAAAGCACGAGTCCTCAAAACAAAAGGCTAAAAATGAACCGAAACCCCAAAAGAATTTAAAAGACAATAAAAAATCTGAAGAATCTGCCGTGAACACCAATATTTCAAAACAAGTGGGGAGTGAGACCCTTAAAATAATAAAAGAAGGACCCAAAACAGTTCAGAAAAACGTTGAAGTTGATGTTGAATCTGAGAAAATCCCAAAGGAGCAACAAAAGCCACTCCAGCAAAAGCAGCTGAAAACGGAGCAAACTTCCGAAAAGCAGCAGAAGAAAGAAAAGCAGCAGCAACAATCTGAGCAAAAGCAAGCATCTAATCCACAGGAAAATGTGGATATAAAAGAAAACCAAAACAAATTGCAACAGCCACAAGGCCAACAAACAAAACCAGCTGTGCAAGGACAAGTTGGCGAGCAGAAGAAACTATCAAATAAACAGGACACTCAAAAGACACAAACACCAGGTCCTAAACCGACCCAGCAGCAGCAAAAGAATAACCAGCAAATAAAACAAAAAAATAAATCAGGACAGAAGAAAGAGCAAAATCAAGATCTTCAAGCCAAAAGTGACAACGAACAGCGTGAACAGGGCGAAACTGAAAAGCAACAACAAGTTTCAAAGCCACCGGCTGCCAAGCAACAAGAGAAAGCGTCCGATGAAGAATCGATGGAGCAGAAGAAAGGACCAAAAGAAGCGAGTACTGAAACTACAGTCATTCAAAGGAAGACTGAGACTCTGGTGAAAGGCGCACAACAAGAGAAGAAATCTGCGGCATCAAAGCCGGTGGCCGCAGCTAAGGACAACGAACCAAAACAACAGACGCGAACAGCGCCAAAAGAAAAAAAGCAAGATATACCAAAGGAACAGAAGTCCGAGCGCCAATCCGATGCGAGTAAAAATAAAGATAATCTTGCAGCCGTGGCCCCTGAAAAACCAACGGAAAGTGAAACTCCTATTGTAGATGTATCCATTAAAACTGTTGCTCTACAATCATTAGAATCTACAGAAAAATTGTTAGGAATAGTAAATGAAATAACAAAAGAACTTGCAGTTGAAGGTATAAAAGAAGTCAATGAGGAGGATTCAGCCTCCAAAGTTAAGCTGGAATTAATACCAGCGAAAGAATGTGCAGCGGGACAGGCAAGCAATTCTACTGCGCAATTCCCGCCTACAACTCTTAATACGACTGTAACCCAGGCTGTAGAACCCGTTGAGAAACTTCAAGAGGAAATTAAACCTACAATTGTTGCTAGTCTTACTGATGCAGTGGAGAAGCTACCTATCAAAGAAAAATCGGCAACACTTTTGAGCAGTGAACTACCGACAAGTTCATCGAATGCCGGCGCAGCTCGAGAAGTGGTAAAAGAAAATAATGATAAAAGTGTTCCTGCGAAGGAACTAACAGAAGAACCATTTCCGCCAACACTACAAAAAACGCTTGAAGAACAATTAGATACACAGTCTACTTTGGTTGAAATTGTAGAATCACAACCTGGAACGTCAATGCTCATCAAAGATGCGCTAAGTGCTGAAGAAAAAACAGAAGCATACTCGCCTTTACGAGCAGATCCACTCAGCAAACAGCTATCTATGGCCGAAGTAGTACAGGAGGAACCTTTTCAAATATCACCCAACAAAATTACAGTACTCCAAAAATCACCATTGCCTGATGACATGAAAAATATTCCGCCTGCAGAGTTATTGAATACAGATGTTGTTAAGGATGCTAAAACAGATTTGACGGCTTCCAAAGACAACTCGAAATCGATCGTCCAATCGCAAGCAAGTGAAGTAAAATTACTAACACCAGAAGCTTTGATAACCTCGGAAAATAAAAAAGTTACCACGCCCATAGCAGGAAGTCCCAAACAAAAAGTATCTCCCCCAAAACAAACTAAATCTCCACAGGAAATAGCGAAACAGCAGGCCAAGGCATCACCGGTTAAGGAAGCACCGAAGGCGTCTACGCCAGCTGATGCTAAACTAAAACTGACAACAAAACCGCAACCACCACAACAGCAACATTCATCAAAAGGAAATACAAAACCAATGTCTAGCAAATCCGCAGCTTCGACTCCCAGTGCCCCCACTACCCCCACCACACCCACCACGCCCACGAAAATATCACCGAAAAAAGGTGTACAGGCACAGAAATCAACAGCTCCGAACACAAAGATCGAAGGAACAACAAAAAAGACAAACTCGCCGCAAAATCAAGTAGATGCAGCAGCAAAATTGAAGCAACAACAAGGTGTTGCTGGTAAAGCTGTGCGCCCAGGTGGTGGTAATGCTTCGATAGTATCCGGAGGGTCTAAGAAGGGCAACACGTCACCGGCTATAAGCAAAACTAAGGCGAACGCTGGAGTAAAGCAACAAGAGGCTTTTCTGCAGGACACGACTATTGCTTCATCAGCAGAAGCAGCACAGCCAGGAGCCGCAACAGTAGCCATATTGTCGCCACCTGCAGTTCCAGCAACTGAAAACACTGCTAATTCTAATCAATCTCCTCCATCAACTTAGATTAGCTTTCCTCAGCTTTTTCAGTTTAACTTACGTACATACAAGCAAACATACTAATGATACAAACCAGTGATGGGCATTTTAAAAATATTTTTATATAGAGTACCTGTTTGGATACTAAATACTCAACACTTGTGTAGTATATAGAAATGCCTAAATGCCAAAAGAAAACACTAGAAAGTAAAAAAAAAAAAAACTAAACTAACTAGGGGTTGGGCAAATGAAAATGCTAAATACAAAACACCTAAGTATTTGAAGGATTCTAAATACTAAAGTATTTTATAGATGTCTAAATACTTGTGCTACTCGATTCAGTAAAGGAGCGAAAATTGTCAATAATTGATACTTTTATTTTTTTTTAGATTTTGATAATAAATTTAAATGCTTCTTGATTTCCCTGGTTTTTCGAAACTTTAAAATTTTTTTTTAGCGACATTTCCACACTCTGTGCTAAACCTTAATACTTACCCGAATTTAGCAAGATAAAAAAAGCCTTAAATACTTTATAAATCAAATATTTGTTTGAGAGTACATAGAAAGGTTTTTAAATTTATTTTATTTTTTTTATGAATAATATTACATTACATTTTATATAATCCTTCGTAATTATCGACATCCGAAATACTTAAATACTCATTACACCATAAGTGACTAACTACATATGAACACACATACTTATGTATTTAGTATTTTTAAAGAACAAAATCTCAAATATTTGTTTAATTTAGCAGTTAGTATTTCGAAAAATTGTGCCCATCACTGATTCAAGCATAATAAATTTTCTAATTCCTTAACTTATGATACTACTTGCTATTGCATTTGCACTTTGTTCATTCTTGTTTGTTTATTACATTTTCCCCTCAACCTCCTCATTCTTAAACATTCTTCGAAAATGATTTTACTAACCTAAAACATCTACTTACATGCAAATTACATATAAACCGAATGATGCATATGTAATTTATTTTTAATTACTAACCGCGTTTTAAAGTCAGAGTTTGAAAAAAAAAACACCAAAAAATGTTTCAGTTGATAGGCAATGCAATTAAGAATTGGGCGTAAAAAATTACCTAGGTGATGTCAGTTTGGAGAATTGTCAAGTGTAATTAATCGGTAATTTATGTTTGTATAATATATGTATTTATGCGCATACGTACTCAAGTATTTATATGCTTGGGTAATTTAAATTCGAAATTACAAAAATAAAAATTTATCACTGAAACCAATTGGATCGTTATGATTAATAATACTAATAATATTTTGGCCGCTACACTTTTGCTAAGTGTTTGGCCGAGCTTTTCCTCCACAGCGGCCGCAATAAAAAAAAAATATTTACTGAGTATCAGTGAAGGAACTCGTATAATGACAATATTGTGCATTAAAAAATACGCCTGCCATTACGTTCATAAAAATAGTAATTTTGTCTGTTTCTACATGACATTTTTTGTAATTTAAATGCCTAGTGGGAATTCGGCGTTACCGTTAAAACAAATGTTGTTATTCTCCGACTATTAGGTGAGAAAATAAGAGCCCGCACGCTAAATATCTCAGCATAGAACCAGCTAGTGCTATATTTTTTTTTTTTGGAAACGGCGCATTTTTAATTTTGAATAAAAAGTGGACTTAGCCACTTTTTACTCACTCGAAATCAAAAATAACAGCTACATAGTATGCACATAAATGTTTATTTTTTTGGCGTAGCAAATATAAGTAGCGATAAAAATAAAAGTATCGGCCGGCACAATGCTAGCAATGCTAATGGAAGAGGCAATAGATGATAGAAAAATATGGCGCTCCGCACATACATACATAGTATTTCTACATGTACCCATTAGCTCCATGTGCATATATCAACAACATACATATATACATACATATGTACATGCATACATAAAAATGTAAATGTTTACCAACTACTAAGTTCAGAATGAGCGCAAAGCTCACCACCAACAAATGGTTAATAGATTCGCGGTAGTGATAGGGGTACCACAAGGCAGGCAACCTACCGAGTAAAGTAACTGACAGCTGATAGTTCAGTTCATTTCGGTAATTCGCAGTGAGAAGCAGCTGTAGTGGCACGCGACAAAAAGTACATCTACATATTACCAGAAAGAGGGCAATTTAGACTTTTAGAAAAATGAGTGATGCGCTTAAAATTATTGGCGCTGTCATTTTGCCAAATGTAGGTGGCTTCGTGAACGGCATTATAACACGCAAAAACATACAGACATGGTATAAAAACCTAAATTTTCCATCATACCGTCCGCCAAATTGGATTTTTGGTCCAGTATGGACTTCGCTGTACTCCGGCATGGGCTATGCCTCTTACTTGGTGTGGCGTGATGGCGGTGGTTTCAGCGGCGAGGCCCAATTGCCCCTCATTGCGTACGGTACGCAGTTAGCACTCAATTGGGCGTGGACACCAATTTTCTTTGGACTGCGTAATATAAAAGGAGTAAGTTATGCAACAAAGCATTTCGTAAAATGTCAGAGGTACACTAAACATTGAATAGCTGTGATTTTTTTATATTCATATGTATGTATGTATATGAATCTACACAAATGTGTATATTCGTAAGTGCATATCGTCGTCACTAATGCAAAATATCCCCATTGGCAAGTTTGAAGTCTAATAGTGGCCTTAAATTCTTTTTATGAAGTGTTATCTGAGTGCAAATTATGCAAATTATTTCCAAAAAATGTCACTTTGAGCCTTTTGCATTGATAACGAACATATTGCTCATTGCTAAAAGACCGTCGTCACAAGTAAAAGATCCGAGACGTGTTTAAACTTTTTTCAATCGACATTCACAGGCGAAAACTGCACAAGATTTCGGAATGCAATTTTTACACAAAATATACGCTTCATTCTTCACCATTATTAGCTCAGTCATGGTATTTTTAAGTCGCGACAGTATTTTAGTAAATGAGCTATATGTACATACTATAAGGGCCAATTTCACAATGCGTAGTTAACTCCGAATCGACAGTTAACTACGCACTGTGAAATTGGCCCTAAGGATTATACAATAACGATTTGACAAACTTTTCTTAAATAACACACATTGCATGATGTCATCAAGTGGCTTTAGTTGTTCTTGGGTTAACTTGATCTTATAAGAGTGTAGGCCAAGGTCCTTGCGGTCCCTAGATTAGACATAAATCGCTTGTGTCGAGGGTCGTAAATAAGACTAAAAATAGGCGTAAATTTAAATTTAAATTATTTGTAATCCTTGTTCGTTCGTGTACTTCACCACGATGTGGTTTTAAGGGTGCAATTCAAAGTAAAATATCTGCGTTGTCAAATCTTTATTGGAAGCACAGCTTCTGTTGATGTTTACTGTAAATCGCTCTTTATTCTATTTTATAAAAATATATTTTTTAATTAATATTAATAACGTACAACATTTTTAAGGGTCTCATCGATATTATTGCGCTGACTGCAACATCTACAGCTTGCGGCATTCTCTTCTTTAGAGTGAATAAAGTAGCTGGGCTTTTGTTCATTCCATACGTCGCTTGGCTTAGCTTCGCAACGGTACTCAATCACGCCATGTATAAACTGAATCCTGAAAGTAAAGCTGTAAACGCCGCTGCTGCTGTTGATGATGATGAGAAAAAGGGTCAGTAAAGTATTATTAACAGCCTGGTTTGCTGCATTTAATTACATGTCCAAGTATTAAAAACATTTTTCAACCAAATGAGTACATTCGCAGAAAACGTATGATGTCACTTTGGCTATGTGATATGCCTTTAACGCTCTATTCATGGTCACTGCTGTTCAATTACTGCGTTGCACTTATTGCAATGCAGTAGAGCATAGAAATAAACAACAACAACAACAACAAAACGATAATTAATTTAATCTTAAATGTTAAGCTTTGGCTGTGGCCTGTAACAATACGCAACCATAAAATATATGTGCTTATTTGTATGTATGAATGTATATAGTATGTACTTTTATATATTTTCACACATGTTGCCTCAAAATGTTTCAACGATGTCGGGAGTTTCAGACATTGTGCTTAATAAGGAAAAATTAAAATATTAAACGATCAAATAGATATTACAGCTCAAACCTGTTTTTTTGTAAAAATTATTAATAAAAAATGTCTAATGTAAAAAAGAAACACAAATCGCTATCTTAGAGTGAAAAGTTGTTATGTCCACTGTTTATAAAAAATCATATTTTGATACCGGAGGATAGAGAAATTAAAAATGCATCGTTTCGAAAAGGATAAAGGTACTTGTTTTATTTTTTCCCCGTTTATATTCAATAAAAAGAAAATAGCCAAGTCCAAAGGAAGTACCGAAAATCCAGTAATGCCAAAATAACGCGAAATCTTTTAACCCTTAAAAGCCCACAAGTGTCTCGCGGACACATTTTTAAGTTCATTTGCGTATAAAACTCAAAGTATTTATTTTTTCCAAAAAACCAACCGTAGCTGTCACTGGTGGGACATGCTTGACTGTTGAATTATTCTTATCTAACTATGTGGAAACGAAAATGCAATTGTGGTAAACATTGACAATGAAGTTCTAACATTATGTAACAAACCCGAAACTTCAACTTCTGTAATTAAATATAACAACTTTTACCTTTTTGGGACAAGACCAATACTGCTTAATAATAACTCATAATATAGATAAAGCATGGAACCTCCCAGTTGTATAGCCCATTAAATTTTAGTATAATATAGTGCAAGTTCAAATTAGCTCAAATTATTATCGTTATTGCTTATTTTCTTCAATATAAAAAAATTCTAACATATATACACTAGGCGACAATTGAAAGTGTAATATTTTCATGAAAATTTTTTTGCATTAATTTCACTGGCTTACAGCAAAAATGCTCTGTGGATGCCACTTTCCAATACCTACATATGTAGAAGTGCTCGGTGTTTCCGAAAATCGAGTTATTTTTTTTTCTATGGATACTTTTTCGAGATATTTTCAATTTACCGTTATTCAGCTCAAAGCAAAAATTGGTTCCTTTTAATCACGTATATCTTACGAACCAATTTAAAAATCTTAATATAAAATACAGCAAATGAAAGCCAATGAAATTCTCCATAAACCGTATATACATCACGTTCCGATAGGGCTTATAGTTTCTGACAAATGAATTAATCATTCCAGCTTTTTTTTTTTAATTTTTAATGAAAATATGAAAAAAATCAAACTTTAACAGAAGAAAAATTTAAAAAATAGTAGGTTCTGTGCCAAACTTTTGCATTTGTACTAAAGCCTGTTCTGTTACAAAAAAAAAATCAAGTTACTGATGCAGAAAATCGATGGATAAATACGAAATAATGAGTGGCCAAATACAAAAATGCGCAAGATTATTTCTATGAAAATTTAGCACGAAAGAATGTTACTAATACGCCGCGTACACCTAAGTTACACGCTTTTCTGCTCATATTTCATACAAAAAGTCTTTCCGCATTTTCATTTGACCACTCATTATTTCGTATTTATCCATCGATTTTCCTCATCGGTAACTTGGATTTTTTTTTTTGTAACAGAACTGCATACTCGAAAATTTTTTAGAAATTATGAATAAAAAATTTAAAATTTGGATGAACATTTTTTTAATTTTAGTGAACTCTATATAAAATGTAAAACTTTGATTGATAAGATTTATATTATATAATGAACTGTATATTCACAAATAATTATTGCAAAAAATTTATCATGAAAATAATTCGGAATATTATATTAGAACAAGGTGTACACTTTCAATTGTCGCCTAGTGTACATACTTTGTATGGAAGAATATGCGTAAAATCATTAGCAAAAAAACTTTCACAATATTATACCAAAATTGAATGGGCTATAAAACTATATTCCCGATATTTTTTTTTAGAAATTCCGATTATAAGGTTTAAAATTTTGATGGCCAATTCTTGGAAAATTTTTCGAGTTATTATAAATTCTATTCAAAATAAAACATTGAGCATGGTATAAATATGTGGTACATCCATCCATGTATATAAAACTAGCTAAAAACGAGTTAATTAGTCTGTGGAAATTTTTTATATTTTTCGCTTCATAGGTTTCTTTGTGCCATTTTGTATCACAAATTTGTTTAAATCACACCTTAATTATACATTATCAACATCGGTGATATCAAACAAAAATTTTCAGATATGTGTAGGTACCTACTTCATCAAAGTCGCGCCTGCAATAAATGTCTAGTCATTTCTGATTAGTTCTTTGTGTACTATATGCATGCCAGTATGTATTCATTATTCTTTAAATCTGATACTATGCATGTCTTTTGATATTAGCCGCCTAATTGTCCCATATCAAAGCATTAGGCCTCGCTATTTACTCGGAACATCACAAAGGTTTAGGCGAATCACCCTGGTCATAATTATTTCCAATTTTCAGGCGCATTTGCATTCCTAATACTAATTTGGGTGCGCACCTTTTATCTGGATAGCTGGTGTGTTATCATGTGACGGTGTTGAAAGCAGATATGCAGGCATAAACTTAAGTATAATAAAATTAAAAAAAAACGCAAACATGGGTGGTGTATATGTACATACATACTAGATATGTGATAATAAAGCCAGATACTCTTTTTTGTTTGGAAAATTCGAGCTATTTTAAATATTAGTCATTTTATTGTTAATTTTAGGAGGTGTTTTGCATTACACTTTTTTTAAGATAAAAAAATGAGATGAGATTTTTATGAGTTGCAGACGATTCAAAACTAAAATTGAGGGATAGTCTTTCTTAAATTTAAAATTTGAGTCATTTCGATGACTTTGTCCTTCTCTTTTTTCCTGAAACATTATTTTAGTGTCGCTTTAATAAAAGCAAAGCGAACTAAAATAGGTGGCCCAAAATAAATGAATTTTTTGGAACGTTAAACTATATATATCAACAAAACACGATTTCACGTGTGATTACTTAATTCTGTAATTGCTGTAATTGAAAAATAATCTCGTCGAAAAATTAGGGTGGTATTATCACTTGCGAAGCGAATGCATTTGGCGAACGCAACTAAAATATACAGTAAAAGTTTTCGCTTTTACCAGCTTGTGCAAGTTCTTTGCATAGCGAACACTCTTAACGCCTTCCAAAGTTCAATTGGTAAACAAAAAAATTAATAAATAAATTAATTAACACTTTTTTTTTAACTAAAACTGCAATTATCTCGAAAGTATTAGTCCTACCTAATTTGGTATATGGACCATTTTTGTAGAGAATCGAAATAAGCTAAGAATTTTTTTTTTACCACTTGAACTTTGATGGACTTGGGCGAGCCTAAGATATTGACCAAAAATTTTAATTTTGCGCACAGATTTTTTTAGAGCATAATGAACCATATTTTTGCTATTACCAATCAAAATTCTAAATAAAAGCTTGTAAAAAGCGGATTTTCGGCCCACGCTAATATGTATGTGTATACTCGTGCATACATACATACATATGTACGTCCATACATATATAAATAGGAATTTATTGCACATTAAATAATGTTTGCTCATAGTCTTATAGTTAAGGCTTAAAAAGATAGCAGCCTTGATAAATGATGTTGTTGATAATAAGTACACTGAGAAAAAACAAAATCACAACTTTGTTTGAAACTAAAATATGGTTTTATTACTTGGCTCCAAGCAGTGTTTTGTTTATGTACTTTTAAATACATATGTATGTATGTATGTACACTGGCAATCAAAAGTGAGTGCATGGTGTTTTTCGTTTATTATTTGCAATGTTTTTCAAGTTAAAATTTTTTTGTTATTTTTTTTTATAAAGAAAATGGTGCATGCTTTAATCAAAACCATACAAGTCAAACTTTCAAACTTTATACAGAACTCAACGAAGAATTCAACGAATTTTCAACGACCTTTTTAATCTGAGTTTTTGGAAGCATTTTCAGTACGTAGATAGATCGGTTTTTTTTAATTCTAGTGAAACAAGATCAAGACTACATTTTAAATATAAAAATGTATTGCAAGAATCGGTTACACACACACACACGGTGAAACTTAATAAAAGCTTGTAATTAAGGCTATTTTTATGCTAAAAAATTTCGTTTTGTTAACTTAGAAATGTCAAATAGGCTGTTTGAAATCATCATATATTTTTCTCTTACTGTAAATGGGTATCGCTTTTGTTATGTGTTCATTTTTACATACAACAAAGCAATTCTATTCCAGGAACGTAAACGTGAGTATGCATATGGATCACTTATGTATGTATGGATGTATCCATGCGCCATGTACATACATGAGTATCGCCATACTCATTTGTATAAATATAGTAGCGACACATGCGAAAATCAGTTAAAACGGCAATAAGTATTTTCATGCGAAACTTAAATTATAAGGCGTACTTTCTAGGGGGCGAATTCGAAATGCATATGCACATACATACGTACATATGTACATATACGTATGTATGTAATTTTATTTGCATATCTTCAAAACTATTGCTCATGGTGATATCAGCTTTTAGATATTAGCTACAATTTTTTCGTAAAAATTTAGGTAGTGATGCAGTCATATTAAACTAATCAATATCTTAAAAATGGCGTTCTCCATTTTTGGATACCTCCTTTAGTTTCCGAGATATTGAGTAAAAAGTGCCGTTAATTTGGTAGAAATTTTGATCACATTTTGTCGTATTTCATGCCAAGTGGCCGCCAAATTGTGGACAAATGACGCTTACAACAAAATTTTACTAAAGAAAATCCTTCATAAACTCAAAGCTAACTAACAATAAACATTAAAAATTAAATAATTAAGAATTTTGTGAACGATAATCTTTTACCCAGTCGACGCTGTACTTTATTTTGCAATAATCCTCTTACTTTGCAAAAAATCGCGAATTTAATATTAACATAATCGTTTCTCTGATTTCTCCTGATCGTGCAGAGATAACTTATGTAATCAGGAGATATGACCGATCAAATAAATGATTATGTTAATATTAAATTCGCAATTTTTCGCACAAAGTAAAACTAAAGTAGGGTTGCAAAATAAAGCATAAAGTGTGTTTGCATTGTTCAACATTTGCGTTCAACATTTGCGTTCAACTCAGCGCAGGGTTGCATGAAAAAAAAGTTGAATGGCTAAAAATATCAAAATATGAAAAAATATCAAAATATTCGCCATAAAAAGGTGTTCAACTTTGCATTCAACTTTTGGTTGAACGGCGTTTCAACTAATCGCTTTCAACAAAGTTGGTTGCAGCCAACATTTAGGCACTCAACTTTTTTTCCGAAAGAAAAGGTTTGTAAGTAGCCCACTTGACATATTTTAATCAAATTTAAAAAAATTCATATTTTTTTTTATAAGTCTCTGACTTTTTGTCAATAAAAAAGTACTAATTGATTTTTTTGATACAACCAATATTTATCGAGTTATGATGTGGTAAACAATGGCTTACGGCGAGACACCTAATAGTTTGGTTGTTGTATAACTTAAAAAAAAATTGTTGTTGTTTTTTTGCGTTTACAAATACTTTAGGACCTCCTCTGCAACATATCCGAAAATCGAGCAAAAGTAGTTTTTGACCAAAAGCAAACCGGCATTTAAATATCTGTATACATACATACATATACATACCTAACCAATTATGCATGTACGCTGAATTTATTTTATTTTATTAATTTTAGTGCAGTTTTGACAAAATTTTCTTGCTAAAAAATCTTTTGTTACACAAAAATGTTGTTTGCATACGTTTTGTATAAACATACATACATATGTACATATAGCAGCAGTTAATTTCATTTAAAGAAATGGCGTATCGTCCATTTCCGCTGTAGCGTATGTAAATGGCATATATTTAGGCGCAATATTTAACTTCTTCTGGCGGGGCGACATCTGGAGTCTTCTAATTGTATCTCCTTGATATGATGCCTACAACGAGGTTCATATCTAGACTAGGTTGATATCTAGATTTTGCCACAAATAGCTTTTCTCCACTACCGCCGGCAGCTTTAACAATTTTATAGTGGTTTTACGTTCCTTGGCAAATTACGCTCTGTTAGTTATAAATCTTACTATGTTTGACCGCCTTTCAATCAAGACCTCTGGACCATATAGGGAATTCATTTATATTTTAAATTGCATCGTCATCGTGATTGGAGGTATGCTGAAAATTTCAAGTCTCTAACTTGTCGGGAAGTTAGTTTAAAATCGATTGGAAATTTCCGCGATTTGCGCGGGATGACCAAGGTAAATAAAAGCTTATAATAAAATTCTAGTAAAATAAGCGCAAGTTTTGAGCGGCTGAAAATCGCATTGATTTTTAATATTTTTTTTTTTTTTTGTTGTCAGCGTTTTGCACTTTTTTCCATGTAAACATGAATTTCTTATAGAAAAAATTACAAAAGTCAACGCCAGTTTACCTAAATTTCGCTATTTATGTATATGAAAAAAACCGTAAAAGCCGTCAGTAAATTCTGGCTAAAAAGATCGAAATTTAGATAAAAATTTGTGGAATTTGCATGAACCTGAATTAAGGAAATACTTGTCAAATTGAGTAAATTGTTCGTAATATTAAGGAAAAAACAGTAACTCTAAAATAAGGATACTGTTTTCTTGTTTAAAGGAAATGTTTTTTTCTGAGTGTAGTGGTCGCCCCTCGGCAGGCAATGGCAAACCTCCGAGTGTATTCAGACATGAAAAATTGCTTCTCATAAAAAAATACAATGGCCGCACAGTGGTCTGAAGAGTGAATCTAGCGGGACAAAACTGTTTGAACAGGTTCGCGTTGATGGATTTGTACACCACTTCGTATCCACTAGTTTATGGGCACACTGATTACAAATCTTCAGTCAGATTTCAAAAATCTAATATGGCGGATCCAATCTGGTGGACAAATTTTTCAAAATTGATTGACTGCGCTCGAAGCATGTTACTATCGTGTTTTTGGGTCGATAATTATGAGTCTGTCCACGAATTTTTAAAATTCCAAATAGGGTTCCAATATGGCGGGCAAAAAACAAAAAAAAAAAATTTGAATTCGCTCGAAACTTATTACTCGCAGCTTCTAGGGGCTGTTGCCGCGATATTTGGGAGACCATTTTGAAAATTTAAAACAATTGTATGGATGTCGTAAATGCACGCAAAAACTGTGTATTTTACCTTAAAGCCAACACTTCACAGAATTAGTTTTTATAAATTCCAAGTCGGAACTCAGCGAAACTATTAAGTTTTTTTTTCTATAATGCAATTAAAATAATTTCAAGCTATAGAACTTATTTGCTAAATTTAAGAATTTAAATTTAAATGAAAATTTATTGTGGAAAAGCAACAATAATTTGAAAAAATGGTAGAAGTGATAGCTATTTCGGAAATCACCACATTTCCTCATCAGACTTCTTTCAGTAGGCCTCGAGCTCAATATAAATTGTTGAATATAATTGTTATAAGGCCAAAAAATAACAAAAAAACTTATGAAATAAATTTTCTATTACCGGTAATCACTTCTCTTCATGAAAAAAAAATTTTGCAATAGACGCACCCAAGGCCAAGTTACACTTTTAATAGCTGATCGAAATCGCACAAAAAAACCGTTTTCCTGCTATTTTTTATTACTAAAAGAGATCAAGAACAAAGAATGAATCACAGTTATCAATTGTATTAAGAAGTAAGCCATGCCATTTTGACGCAATTCGCATAACTTTAATTTTTACACTTTGTCCCGCTAGTTGAGTGAATCCGACCTGTGTGTGCCGTTCGGAGTCGGCGTAAATCTGTAGGTCCTTGCCCTTTGTGTGATAACATCGAGGCCCTTCATTTTCATTTCTGCATATTTCGGTAAATTTTTGTGCCTGTAAATTCAAAGATTCTTACATAAAAGTCTTGCGGTGACCGTTAAAAGTCGTTGAAATAGCTTAACTTGAAAAACAAACAACAACAAAGGACAAAACAGACAAATGTTGCAAAGCTTGCGTCGACATTACCACCTCCTTACATGCAAAAATGTCATGGCAACCAAATTTGTTTGGTCCGACCACACCGTGTAGGGCCAGACTAGTTGTGCTTTATCAATACCCAACTTCCAATCGAAGGAAAAACGTTTACTGGTAAGTATTCGAAATGACACTTTACTTCGACACAAAAGTTGAATTTCTAGACTCCGATGCCGTAAGTACCATTGGAAACTGGCACCTCAGCGAACCTCTATTTGCTGTTGCTTCGTACAGCCAAGAACGCGGTGGATCAATAACCATTTTTACTGATTCGGTATGTATACATATCTGTGTTCGTTTGGAATAATAGCTTATGTCGGAAGGCGGGCTTTAGGATAATGAACCATGTAATTTATTATTAATTATATATGTACATAGGGTGAGCCACAGCGTGATGTCACCTATCCCGTGCATCCCACTTCCCAAGTGTCAGCGCTTGCTTGGCATCCGGAAAAAGTTTTGCTGGCAACAGGCTGGGAAAATGGTGACATACATGTTTGGTTTGCCGGCCATCGTGAATTTGCTAGCGTCCACGGTCCACATAAAGCAGCGATTGTATTGTTGGATTTTAGCGAACAAGGTGGTCGCATGGTAACCGCTGATTCAATGGGTTTACTTACCGGCTGGCGTTGCGATGGCCAATATCAATTCTTAACCATGTTTTCGCATGATCTGCGCGATTTGTTGCTGCATATCACATTTCGGCGCACCATCGAGAGTGAACTACGTGAGGAAATGGTAAACTTAGCCAAGGCGGCTGTGGCAGGCGATGATGATGCCTTGGATACGCTCACCAATTGGAGGCCGCGTACAGCAGCAAGAAGCATGACCCACGCTGGGGTGAAAGATAATCATTGCTTTTATGTGGGTACGCAAAATGGACTTATGTACTATATAAACCAGAGTGGCACCTGCACGGAAGTGCTCAAGAATAATTCTGTACCCGTTATGCAAATGCTGTGGCATCCGAAGAAGTAAGGCTCACACCCCTATTGCTATTGCGAGTGTCGACCAATAGTAGCTGAACGACTATTAGTCCATTATGGATTATCCATGGTATTTTGAATATAATTCTCTCGTTCAGAGAGTGAGTGTGTGAGTAATTTTTAGTCGCTTATTGAACGAGACATCGTCATTCACAATACCATGGAAAATCGGCAATCGAATAATAGTCGTTTATATAACACTAGCCGACACTGGCGATAGGAGTGTCGCTGTTTTGTGTCGGTCTTCATTACATTTCATTTCGCTTGTTTTAGAGACGCGGTTATTTGCCTAATGGAGGATATGACCATCGCTTTGTATTTGGTGGAGTCGACCGGTATATTAACAGAATTAGATCGGGTTAAGCTAAGTGGCAACTTATCCGGCAAGGGAGGTGTCATTTCGTGGGCTGGCAATAGTTTGGCGATTATAACGGGTGAATACCAACTCAACTCTTTTTAACTCGATCAAGTTAATTTGTCATTGTGCTTTAGGAGACTTAAGCGTGCGCGTATGGGATATTGAAAAAAGTGATAACTACTTGTTAAAAATGGACCTCCCTAGTACTGGTGAGTATTTGTGTCTTTCGTTTTTTTTTAAATGTTTTACCTCTTTTTAAACACAGCCGTCTCCGTGTTGGCTACTTCAAGCAGCCTCGACGTCAATTCGGCTAGCACAAATTTTTTAAGCAACGACAGCAACGAAAAGTCCTCTACGCTGAATAGCCGTAAATTACAGAAGTTCATGCAGCCAACAAACGAGCTCTTCACTTGTCTTGCCTACAGTACAGGCAGTCAAACGCTTTGTGCTGGCACGAATCAAGGTAATGTCTATACCTGGAAGCGTCGTGTGGGACAGCTCGAAATGCCCGAGGATTATTGGCAATTGACAAATATTTCGACAGTACGTGGCGCCGTTAAGCAATGTATTTGGGGCTTTAATGAGCTAGCTAAGCCTTGTATGCTGATTAATTGTATCTCGAATGTTTACGTGCTAAAGGTAGAAATTATCCCTATGAAACTGTGTGCTAGTAATTTTCAAATATCGTATTTGACAGGAGCAACCACTCCTATCCCTTCACACACGTGATCTGTGGGCTGTGCAACGGAGTGCAAAGACCATTTATTTGGAACATGCGATTGGCAGACACTCGTTTATACAAGCCGAATTCGCAATTACTGCTTTAGCGCTCAATCAACTGAATTTAATTATTAGTAATGGTCGTGCTATATCCACTTATAGTATAGAGAAAATCCAAAAGGTCCATGATTACAGAATAGATGAATATGCGGATGAGAGCGCATCTGCCGAAAATAACGATAAAGACCGAAATCTTAATGTTAAACTAATACAAACCTTTAATGCCGAATGTTTGGGCTTGCACTTACAAAATCAGAGCATATTTTGCTTGAATTCGAATGAGGTGATGATATACTCTATTGGAGGAGTGGTGCTTAATAAAATCTTGGCAAATGACAACGAAGGTAAATGATGGATTACATACAGCATGCCGTCTTCATCGACGCATTTAAGCAAACGTAGCAGTCTCTTTTATTCCTAGATACATATAAGTATGTAGCAACAATGCCCAATGAGTGCTCACAAGCAAGCGTTCTGCTGCAGGCAGCAGGCCTGTTCCCGTTTTCGACATACTTAGTATTTTCTTTTTTGTTCTAATTTTCACAAAGAGAATCCATTTTCGTTTTCCATTTGACTGCTACTTTTTGTAATTACATTTCCGAAAATATGAATCATTTGCATATACATATGTATGAGGCCGTGAGAGCAGAAGTGGCCTAACCCATCTTTTTATACCCGATCGCACTTGTGCACAAGGGTATAGAAACTTTTTTCACATAACGGTTGTTTGTAACAGCCAAAACGAATCGAGATAGATATAGACAAATGTATATATAAATGCTCAGAATGAGAAATTAAATCGATTAAGCCATGTCTGTCTGACCGTCCGTCCGTCCGTCGGTGTACACGATAACTGGAGCAAAAATTGAGATATCTTAACGAAATTTGGTATGAAGGTTGCCCTTTATCCAAGGTAGGTTGGTATTAAAAATGGGCGAAATCGGACTATGACCACGCCCACTTCACATATAACGATATCTTCTAAAAATGCAAAAACTACGATATTTCAGTAAATATTAGATCAAAATTGTTGAAAATTAGTATGTGAAGAAGAATTTTGATACAAAATACTATTATTATGAAAGTTTTGGAAAATGGGCAGGACCCCGCCCCCTTATGTTGAAATGATGTATATCAGCATCCCCTTCAACAATCCTTACCAAACTCGGTACGCGCCTTGCTTAGGGTCCAGCTAAAAAGTCTGTTGAAAATCTTTGAAATCGGGCAATAACCACGTCCACCTCCCTTATAAGGGTAATTTACAGAAACACGAAAACTGCGATAAATGCAATAAATTAGCATTAAATTAGCATTAAATTAGACTATTATAATTTTTTGTACAATGGGCGTCCACAAATGTGCATCTCGGTAAGCGATTTATAAATTTCTGCCAAACTCGGTGCACTTTATAACCTTGTACGGAAAAGCAATGCATTGAAAGTTATTCGGACTAAAATTACAGACGTTTCCTGTGTTACGGTAAATTTTAGAAATACGAAAACTCCGATACTTCAATAACTGAGGACGCTTATTTACTCCAAGTAATAGAAATCTATTAACAATAAACAAGACTGCTAGAGACGTTTAGGAATTGGGCGTGGCACCGCCCACTTTATTACTACAAACGTGTATCTCGGTAACCACTTCACCGATTTCTAACAAACTTGGTTCAATTGTTTTATAGGATTTACAGGAAAAGCTGTTTTTGCCATTAATAAACCTCATGGGAGATGGCGACCGGAGAAACAGCTTCCTGTAAAACCTGCAAATCGTTAAGCACCTGGAACAGACTAAATATTCAATTGATATATACAAATGTACATATTTATAATTGCTGTACCTATCTTAGGAAAAATTATTGGCATGGACATCACTGGGACCTATTTAAGTGTGTTCACTATGAATGGGTTTATTAAAACTTATGATGTATCTCGCCACGACCCCAAGCCTATGTTCCCTAGTAAATCCGGTTACGATTTGTTTGATGATTTCGGTGAAGTAATTTTAGTAAAATGCAACACCGCTGGCACTCATTTAGCGGTTGTTATCGCCAATCGCAGTTTTGCCCCAAAGCCGGTCTTATACTGCTGGAATTTCGAACGCAATCAATTGATGGAACACAAGCTGGTAAATGGTGCGGAGGAAAGCAACATCAAATCATGGTAAGATGTTTGAAGTATTTCCTAAGTATTTATTTATTTTTTTTTTTAATGAGAATTTAAACAAACTATGTAAATATTTTAGCATGCCCGTGAGTATATATTGGGACACAGATGAGCCACGCCTGCTAGCTATTGAGGTCAAGTCAATGCAACAAACACAAGAGGGAAGGCAAACGCCCAAGTCCGGGAAAACACCGACGACTAGCAGTAACAGTATCGAATCTGAAGTTTTAGTTTTGTTTTTTTCGGATAAAAACAAATTAAATGTGCTAGAAAGACGTTTACTGGGCTTAGGTGAGCAAGTGATCAACCTATGCGTACCGAATGTGGTAAGTAAGAAAGCAAAGATGAAATTATTATTAGCCCATAGACAATCTTTATCCTTTACTCACTTGTACGACTTTGTAGATAACCTTAGATACAAGTATCGTAAAAGAGCGTCCGCTGCGAGATTTTGTCGATCTCAAGAAATGCGATGAAAATACGCGTAAGATGGTTTTAAATTTTAGTCTCCACATTGCCGAGGGTAACATGGACTTAGCCTATCGTTGCATACGTTCCATTCAATCACAAACGATTTGGACAAACTTAGCCAAGATGTGTGTTCAAACTGGTCGCCTAGATGTGGCTAAAGTGTGTATGGGTCATTTAGACAAAGCACGGTCAGTACGTGCTCTACGGCAAGCGATGGTAAACGATGATCTTGAAGAAGAGGCAAAGCTTGCAGTGCTCGCCACCGAACTGGGCATGTATGATAAAGCAATTGAATTGTACAAAAAATGTGGTAGGCACGATTTATTAAACAAATTGCTTCAGGCGCGTGGAAAAATTGACGAGGTAGATAACTTATCTTCATAAGCGCTGCAGTAAACCAATTGGTATTCTCTTTTTTTTTGTATTTTTCAAACATTGAGGCTATAACCATCGCTGAGACAGAAGATCGTGTTCATTTGAAAAATACATATTTTCACAAGGCACAACAGCTGAAAGAGCGGGGCGATGTAAAAGGAGCACTGGAATATTTTGAAAAGTCTCAAAACCCTGTACAGAATATAACACAAATGCTTTTGGATAATCCCTTAGCAATGAAAGTAATGTCGAATTTCCTCTAGGCATTGAAATGACAAATATGAACCCAATGAATATTTTCGTTTAAACGAGAAAGTAAATTTTTTTTTTGTCATTTAATGCCCAGTGAAAATCCCTGATAAGAACACTTAATAATTAAACTAAATCTAAGTACATACATTACATTTCCAGCGTTACATGCAAAATTCTACCGATCCAAAAATGCTAAAATGGTGGGGTCAGTATATTGAAAGCTCAGGTGATATGGATGCCGCATTGGCTGTATATCAAAAGGCCGAGGATTGGTTTTCACAAGTAAAATTGCTTAACAATACATTGTATACCACTCATACACATACAAGTACACAACGAATTTCGCATTCTAGGTAAAAATTCTTTGTTATTTGGGAAAAATTTCGAAAGCAGATGCCATAGCAAGGCAATCAGGAGATCGTGCTGCCTGTTACCATTTAGCACGACATTATGAAAACGTTGGCAAGTTTCAGGAAGCCATTATGTTCTATACACGCGCCCAAACATTTAGCAACGCCATTCGAATTTGTAAGGAAAACGATTTTCAGGATGAACTCTGGACGGTTGCTAGTTCTTCACGCAGTCGCGATAAGGCCATTGCTGCGGCATATTTCGAAGAATGTGGCTCATTCAAGCGTGCAGTGGAGCTATATCATCGTGCTGGCATGCTCCATAAGGCATTAGAAATGGCATTTGAATCGGAGCAGCCCGAGGTACTAGAAATAATCGCTTCAGAGTTAACTTTTAACTCTGACTCGGAGTTGATAAATCGTTGTGCAGACTTCTTTACAAATATTGAACAACATCAGAAAGCTGTCTATCTATTGGCAAAGACGAAGCATCTGAAACGATCTTTACAGATCTGTATGGAGAAGGGCATACCGATCACCGAAGAACTTTGTGAGATGTTGACGCCCAGCAAAAATGAGCTGGATGAGGTGACTCGAATTGAAATTCTAACACAGCTGGGAGACTTACTCCAGCAACAAGGTGACTATCATACGGCTACAAAGAAATTCACACAGGCCGGCGACAAGGTGCGCGCTATGAAGAGTTTACTTAAATCGGGCAGCACTGAAAAAATAATATTTTTTGCGAATATGTCACGTCAACGGGAAGTATATATCATGGCAGCGAACTATTTGCAGGCGTTAAATTGGCAAGAGGATCAGCATATACTTAAGCATATTGTAACGTTCTATTCGAAGGGTCAAGCATACGATTCTTTAGCAAACTTTTATGCCATTTGCGCTCAGATTGAAATCGATGAATATCACGATTACGAGAAAGCTTTGAAGGCAATGCATGAAGCTGCTAATTGCTTGAAGAAACTTGGACATTCCCAACATGCTCTTAATAATTTGGAGAGGACTATAGGGGACGTGAAAAAAATCTTAGATATTCAAAATGCATTGAAAAATGGTGATCATCAGGCAGTCATCTCAGGCTGTAGAACTATGTTAAGTAAGTTGTTATTCGCATTTTAATTGAGATTTAAAAAATTAGGAGACTATAAAATTAATTCCCTAGACATCCCTGCAGGGAAAATTACTACGTATATGAGCAAATCTCACGAGTTGTTAAATTTGTCGACAAAAACGTGTTTTTGGACGAAAATGGTGGCACACTTACTTTAGACAGTGTATTTTCTTCAGTTTTGTGTAAAGAACAAGATTTCGTTGCGAAATTGTATTTAAATGAAAACTTAAAAAATGTGTACTAAAAAAGTATGTAACGTATACGCCCCGTAACACGATTCACTGCCAGCTAAAACGTTTCGGCTTAACTTAAAAGTCATATTAATTAAAAGTAATTCAATTTTGCACATTATGTATTTCCTACAGCATTCTTCCCGAATATATACACCCCGCTACAATTGAATAGGTACATATATTTTCCTCTTGATCCAAGCTTATATCTGGACTTGTGAGCATTAGATCAGTTTCTTTTTGATCTCATTTTGAAGAATAATTAATTCCGAAGAAAAGTGGTAAAAATTAAGAAAACATCTTGATTACTTTGGATTCTATTCCACTTTTTATCAAACTAAACGTTGTTCCACTTTTTATCAAACTTCGTTGTTGGTGTTTCCGACGGGGAGGAGTATGATGTACATTACATCTTATTATTTTATAATTTAAAGGATACTTAGAACTATAACAGAGCAAGAATGGGCGCAGCAGGCTCACTTTCAACTGCAAAAAGTGCATAAATCCGGGACTTCGCAGGCGATCTGTTGGGTTGGAAATAAAACTGAAGGAAATGCAAATGTTTTTGACAGCTGAAGCCGCCTCACAGCATCGCATGAAAGCATGAAATGGGGCCAGAACACAAATGCCAGACGGAAATAACAAGTTTAATTTTGATGGCTACAACGGATTTAACAACACAGGGCAATACTGAATTTGATGCGACAAATGTTAAAGCTCTTTTTGATAGACCTTTTGGTACTGATTAAAAATCCGAAATTATAAAGTTTCCATCAACTCCAGATTTTGAGAAAAACGAGGTCAAATTGTCAAAAAATAGAGTTTTTTGCAATATTTGAGAAGCCCCAGCAAATAAACAAGACGTGACAGAATCTTCGGCTTAGGCTTAACTTAAAGCTAGAACTCTCGATTACTACCATTGAAAATACCATCCCTGCACCTTGCCCTAATAGTCACTTATAGTCATTTATGACTAAAGTAAAAGTGTTAAAAAAATCGCGTTTTTTGCAATATTTGAGAAGCTCTAGCAAAGAAGCAAAAGGTGATAGAACCTTCTACTTGCGCTTAAGTTAAAGCCAGAACTCTCCACTAGTATCACTGCAAATACCATCCCTGCACTTTGACTTGTCACTTATAATCATTTATTAAACAATAAAAAATACTCGAAAATTGTACTATTGAAAACAAAATAAAATCCAAAATCAATTTTTGCTGTTCAATAAATAACTATAAGTGACCATCAGAGAAAGGTGCAGGGATTGTATTTTTAGGAATGTTGTGTTAAAGCCACCGTGCCTATTATTTAAGTGAATCAAATTAATAGGCATAGTTTTCTTGTAGTATGAAAAAACGTGGAATAAAATCCATAGTAATAAGGTGTCTTCTCTCCATTTTCACCACTTTTCATTGAAATTGATCATTCTTCAATATGAGATCAAAAAGAAACTTCTCCGATGCCCAAAAATCCAGGTACAAGCTCAGATCTGAGGGAAAAATATGTACCTATTAAAGTGAAGCGGGGTGTATGTATGTATGTTAAAACGGTCATGTATATAACAATTTTAGAATGAATTTCGAGTGTGCCAATAAAAATTGTAAAATGGAATTCTTGTTTCGCAAATCGTCATCTTTGGTGGCGCGCTAGGTTTATTACTCTAGAGTGGTTCGTTTTAGCAACAAAAAGAACATTTTCACCGTTTAATTTTGGCATTTTGAAGTAACTTATGGCGTTTTTGTTTCTACCGAAAAATGTTACCAACCAAGGCAACATTTTTTTTATAGAAACGAAAACTTTTAAAATTAAAAAATCGGTAAATTTCGTAAATTACAAAAGAGCTGCGCCAGATATTCCGCATGCTGCCATTTGTTTTATTTGGTGGCATATTTGAAACGTCACAGATATGCATGGGCGTAGCCAGGTAGCATTTTTTTTTTTAAATATGTACGCATTCTTCCTAATATTTTTTTAAGTTGAAATAATTCACTATTACTTACATTCATTTAGTTTTTAAAAAATGCCAACCACCTCCATGTGGATTCGAATCTGCGATCTCAGACTCAGAAGCGGTAGCGCGGTTCCACGGCCGATATTTGCGAGAAGATTAATTAGTTCCGTTTTTGATTTGGCTTTGACTTTTCAAAGATGTAATCGCACAAAATAAAAATTTTGAAATTTTCTAACCGAAAGACCGCCAGATTAGCTCCTTCGATTTAATGAACTAGAAGGTTTCTACAAATTGATCTACCAGAATGTTTACTGATTGGGCTAGCTTTTCATTGTAGGGATGACTTTAGAAGACGTACACCCATGTATACGCAAGTTGCTTCAAAGTTACGTGACGTCTTTATTTTTATTCATAAATTAAAATACATATATTTAGAAAACACTTAATATACATACTTTGAATTAAACTGGGTTAAAAATTAAATCAATGGCTCTACATATATTTTTAGTCAAACCGGAAACACCACCGATACGTCAAGCAGACATTCTAGCCATGTTGGTTCGTGCCTTGGCTTATTCTAAACAGTGGGCCGAAGCTGGCCGTTCTTTAAAAGAATTAGCCATGAAGGAAAATGCCTGGAGTACAATTGGTCTGGTCGATAAAGCTTTGGTGCAAAAGATAACAAAAGAATGTAATCTAGATTTTGAGATTATTTGGAATACGGGCCGAAGAAGAGTAAATGTTACAGACGATGAAACTGAGCGCGACAAAGAAGAGGAAATAGAAGAAGAATTGCATTGATGCAAATAATTTGAATGCGTTATTTTATAAAACTAATAAAAATATATGTTATACAAATGTCATTTTAACCTACATATTTCTCAACATTTTGTTTCACTCCATACGCAATATTTCCATGTTGCGAAAGCTAGAGGGCTAAAGACAAGATCCGACTTACGTATTTCTTTATTTGGGTAAAATGCAAAAAGCATCCCAAAAAAAGGAACAGTCCAGCGCCTTCGTCTTGGTCTGCAGGCTGTATCGGAGATACAGCCGCTATATTTAAACGTAGAATACGTGGTATGGTTAAGAGCATATCCAAGTCAAAAACGAAATCACACACTAAGAAAAAAANATACAAAGATATGCAAGTAGCAGCATTGGTAAAACCAAAGAACGTAAGTCTATAAGAGGAGACAACACGCTATAATTGTAGCGAGTGTAAACATCAGGGGCGTGCCTTCTCTTTTCATCCAATCACTAAACGTATTTGGGTAAAAGAGAAAGCACACTCCTGATGTTCCCACTCGTTACAATTATAACGTGTTGTCTCTTATAGATTTACGTTCTTTGACAGCATGCTTTCGATAAACATCGATTTCACATCACTGCGGTTGTTCTGGCTATTTCACACAATTAACAAGAAAAGATACCTTATTATTTTGCATAATCATGCAATGAAAATAAAAATTACATAAACGGATGATCAAACTTGACATTAGTTGCGTTCGATAACAAAATTAGCCAACACCAGCCAACAATCAAACTCAAGAGCGTAAGCGAAAATTCTCTCCCAAAGAGAAGGAAAAGCAAAAAACGAACAGGAAATTAGCCATCACTTGCAAAAACCGGAAGATGAAGACACACCAGCTGACTTTGTTTATGTTTTATTTGTAAACAAACTGAAATTCATGTTGCCTCTATGGAAGAAAAAAGGCAATTGAACGTTCAATGTTCGCCAGGAATATTTCTAGAAGTAAAAACTAGTTGGCACTATCTTAGTCACATAGCAGGCAGCCAAAAAGCATATAAATACCAAAAACCGAAAAAATGCAATTTTGTTTGTTTACAAAAATTACAACAATATGTTTTGTGATCATATGTTTTCGTGTTGGATGATTTTTGCTGACTAAAATTTTGCCAGTACAAAATGAACGCTTTTCTTGCATCGAAATGAACGCTTGCTCTCTCAATTTTTGTGTGTTGGATAATTTTTTGTCGTTATCGAACGCCATCCAGTAAAAAATTGGAAAAACTTTTACAAATTTTTGACTTGTCGAACGCAGCTATTATTTAATAAAAATGTAATTTTTCCAAAATTTTGCTATATCGTAAACTAAGTCGAAACTACTTAGTAGAAGTCTGAAATGCGACTATGAATAGATGTAAATTTTAAGTTGGTACTTAAATTTAAGTTGCAACTTTGTTAGTTTCGACTTACCACCACCTTATATAAATTCGCCTTTAATTATGCTCTTGAAGTACCACCATCGGGTCATGTACCCTATAATCGCGAACATATGAGTTTGACAGCTGACATCAAAAATGCAGCGAGCGGTTTGTTATCTTGTGGTTGCAAACTATAGATAGTGGAAACCACCGATTGTTGACGATAGTTTTTCTGCCACTATCGATTGTGTCGATAGTCACTCTCTGCCGCTATCGACAGTTTGCGTTTACACAACTTGGGGTTTACATAGGACGATTTCGAGAAGACAATAGCAATACATTCACACTTTCTACTAATACATTCACACTTCTCTACTTCTCTCATTCAGCCGAATTCTGAATTCCAAGGCATTTTCCCCGAAAATTTGGGAGGAGGAAATTCGAACTTCGAGAGAGCTGTTTGACACGCTTTTGAAAGCTCAACTCCGCCATTTAATATGAAAAGTCCTCAGCGAATTTTTATTCTAGGAGGAAAGGGAAAAGAGAGAAAATTCCCAGGGAGTTTCTGTTCAGAATCGGCCTGATTGTCTTCGTCACTGTCTTTTTAATTTTTCGAAGACAGTGAATTAGACAGTAAATTGGACAATTCGGTCAAGTCTTGGTTAATTTGAGAAAAAAGAGGCAAGGCACAATCGCAATTATGAAAAAGTGATTTGTGTTTGTATATTTTAGTTAATTATATGAAATTCACGCCAAACGACACTAACGGCAGTTGCTGAAAAATGTATTGTCTATATAATTGTCTGAACGTCTACTTTACAGTACAATTTCTAATTATCTAAGTTTTTGGTTTCACATATTTACTTATTTCTCAATTATCTACGTTCTTTGGTTTGACATATTTTATTTTATAATGATAGTATCGATAGTCATGTACTAGTCAGCACCATCGATACTATCGATAGTGCCGTCGATAGATTGCCACCCCTAGTGTCATCTTTTTCGCTGTGCTGTTGTGCATTGTTTTTTTTTCTTTTTGTAGAAGATCTCGAAATTTATGTTTGTGTAAAAATATAAAACATTTAACAAATCCAATATTTTATTGAGCATGTGAAGCAGTCGAAAATACTAAGTTTCAAGAGGTAAGAAGATAGTGAACACAATTTTTTCAGTTATCTATATTTCTCGGCCCACTTGTTGCATAGGTCTTTGGTCAAAAAAAAATTTTTTTTTGATAATTTTTAGTTATTTGGCCACTGTTTTCTTATGGTAATTATCTAGGTGGGCTTACAACCCTATTCAGAAAGAAGTTCTGCGCAGAAATACGGTTTTTTTTTATGGCAATACAGAAAGGAGAAGGAAGTGAGGGTTACCATCCGTAATTATCTAGGTGGGCTCTCAACCCCCAAAATTGGTAAACCATTAGACGCGTCTGGTCCCCAATAACAAGAATCCAAAAGCGGAAATTAACTTTTTTTACCCGATCAAAAGTTATTAACAAAAAATTTTGGTCGTTGAAAGCCCAACTAGATAATTACCTTTTTTTTAGTGCCGCGGAGGAGGAGGGGGCGATATCCAACCAACTAGAAAGACTTGGTAAAAAAGTCACTCCTGACCCCTCGAAACCTTCCACAGACCCCTCGGGAACCACTAGAAAATGGTCTAAAATTTGCTTTTTGACATCGGTAATATAAACTCGGTAAATAGTATTTTTGTGTAGAACACCTTTCGGTGTTGTTGGCCTACGGCCGCGCTTAGAAAAATAATCCTCATCAGTCCAACTCCTGCTAGGCTGACCACAGTATTTTTGGCTAGCCATCTCTTCGTAGGCTAGGGCTGCCATAGTCCTAAACCCTTCGACCAGGACACTTATCATCCAAATAAAAAACGAATATATAAGTAAATATGGTGCCAATATATTCGCTATAAGTACAGTTGCTTTGTTTCTGATATTATAAGCAATGTATTTTTGTGGTACCACCTCCATCAAATTTCCGCATATCCTACAACGCGCTTCATGATCCATTTTTGCCATTTTATATTTGCATAACCTGAAGATAATTTAGGTAGACTGTCTTAAGTGAAGCTATGCTAAAAGGCTTACCCTACAAGGACTGAAAAAGGTGCTTCCCTGCATGCTCCCTGGAAAGGTGTTTCCTATTTACAATTTACCCGAATGTACTTAAATAAATGTTTATATTACTTAGCATTACAAATAGGCATTTAAAGTCTAAATAAAACTTTTTGATATGAACCTTAAATAAATTCCTTAAAGAAGTATGATTTTTATGAATTAATAAAAAACTCTTTTTTGAGTAGCGAAAGCAGAAGCCCTACAATTTGTGCCACTCCATACAAAAAATGAAGGAGAAAGGAAAGAAAGGCCTTTTTGATAAGATTTTAGCTCCTGAAATTACCTTCTGGGTAGTACTTACTTATGTATGACCCTTCAGCCTTGTACCTGATCAGGAACTTGCACTTTTTTAAATTGAGATTTTAACCAAATAAACTAAACGGAAAGAAGGTAAGCTCACCAGATATTCAACATGTTAGAAAAAACGTTTCATTATCAAATTGACAGAAAGCTTAACATTTTTTTTTTTCATAACAAAATCTGCTAAAATTTAGAGGAGTGTCTGCATTCACCTTGACTAAAACCAGGAAAATTTAAGTGTGGACCAGGACACCAGGAAATTTGTCTAAATCAGGACAAATCCTGGAAAACCAGGACGTCTGGCAGCCCTATCGTAGGCGGCCTTCGCACCCTCTTTTATTGCCAAAGGTATACAACATTTCTTGTGCAGAACTCACTCCGAAATTCACAAAAAAGTGCATATTTCAGATCGAATTTATTAAAAATAGAGAACCAAAATTACAAAATTAGAGTTTAAAATTAGACCATTGACAACAAGTATGTGTGGTCGGGTCACCCATTCGGACACAATAGCCCGAAATCATTGCGCGAATAAGAGCGCGGTTACCCTCGAACGTGTACGTAGCGTAGCATGGAAGAACGGAGAAAGATATCAAGTGTGAGAGAAGCAACGTCTACGTCACGGTGTTGCGGTGGTGAGTTTTTGTTAACACGCGGATCCCATAAGATAGATCCGTGTCAGCTGACACGTTCTCCGTTTTTACGTCCGTGGGTAACTGCGCTTTAACCCGTTCTCGAATATTTCAATAAAGAGTGAATCTAAAACGGTGTTCCCGTGAGGCGATTTCCCAGGCAATTTTGAAGGCGATTAGTTGAAAGGCCGTTCACACTAGGCGGTTGTTGTTTTCAAACGTGCGAACTAGTTTATATCCGTACATACATATCGTTACCTTAATATAGAAAGGCCTTAACTCATTTTCATTTCGAGTCCAGTTGAAAACAAATATTACAGCGTTAGATAAAATATTGTTTTTAATAAAAATCAGCAGTTCTACGAAATTTGCAACTGTAGATCTTTACTTTTCTCTAAATTTTCAAACTATGTTTGAAGAAATAGAAATGTGAGATAGGGTTGGGATAGGATATGTATAATGAATTTTTAAATTTTTGTTCAACAATAAAATATGCATTTACATACACCCAGTAGATAATTTCAGGAGTTAAAAGCCTTTCCGAAAGGCCTTCCTGTATGGAGTGGCACAAATTGAAGGGCTTCTTCTTTCGCTACCCATAGAACGCCTTCCAGAAGGGCTTTTATAGGAAGTATTTCAGAAGACCTTTATTATCTTTGTATGAAATGCACTTAGAAGCTGCCTCAATTATTGAGGCACCCCCAGGTTTCGTGATGGGATGGAATGGTTTTAAGAAAAAACTTCTTCATTACAGATCTACACCCTGGCGGCTATTTATATCACGGGCATCAAACCACTTTCAATCTATTGGTGGCAGTTAAGTATGTGTGTATGTATGTACAATGTACACTGTATGACCGGTGAATTAGTATTTATCCACGACTTTCTGAAATTCCATGTTTGTTCTAAATAAAATACATATATTGGTGAAAAGAAAAATACAAACGCAATGTTTTGACCATTTTTCTTTGTTTAATAATTTTGTATGAAAGTCTAGCTCATTACATAAAAAACGCATAGAAATATGGATTCCCCACTTTGTGAACTAATTCGAAGAATTGCACCAAAATTTCAAACTTTTTATTCAGATTTTAAAGTGCCAGGCTTCCAGTGGATAAGAATTCGCCTTGATTTTTAATATATTTTTTTTTTTACTGACTGTGTTGGGCACTTTCTTCCATATAAAAGATAGTGTGATACTTATTTTTTAATGTTCCAAATAAAACACTTTAAAATATATTATATACATACATATATATATATAATACATATATATAGTTGTCAATAGCATTTTCAATCTTGATAATTTATCAAGAAAAGAGCTTTAGAGTTCTGAGCTAGAATTCAAATTCTTGATAAATAATAAAAAAATTTACAAATTATAAAAATTTTTTATTTATCAAGTGCACAGAATCGGCATGTAAAACACTGTCTAGGTTAAGCACTCGTTCAATGTTCTAATAATGTAAAAAAATTGTAAGTAATGAAAACGATGACTTAAGTTGATAATAGCTTTTTTAATGTTATTCCCAACATTCGCTTTCCGAAAATTCGCATTCGCATTCGCGAATGTGAAAAATATGACATTCGAAACATCCCTAGTGCATACTTATAAGTACATATGTGTGCGTTTGTCCATTTCTCGCTGTGGTGGTGCTTTCATTTGTGTTTGTTTGCCGATTAGAGGCCGATTTTTTTTTTTTTAAGTCGTTCTTTCCAGCATGTCGCTCCCGCATCTAAACGATCGACTGGTCCCAGCGTTAATATAATCACCGTCGTTTTGTTATTTCGGTGTATTCTCCACACTGGCTAGCTGCTAAATTTCAGTCATTCATTCGGTTCCACGCTGGAACGACGTACACCTGCTGCTCGTCTGGTCTGATCGCTCATGATCGCATTTCGTGCACAAAATCTGTGATTGTATTTGTGAGATTGTGTGTGTTTTAATAGTCGTTATTTTTTTAATTTGTTCCTCTTTTTTTTTTGATATTCAATACGTACATATGTCAGTAAATTATGTATGTACGTAGCCAAAAACACAAATTTTATTAACGTGTTACTTGCATTAGTTAGAATTTGGTACATCAGGCTAAAATCGGTTCATACACACAAATATATAATTGTTAAATTTAAACGATAATACATTAAAAGATAAAATTAAAAGCCTATCATCCTTCGGTGAAGTCAGTAGACGAAAAGTATTGAATAACCGGACCAAACAAGTCTGCAAGTCACTCTGCACTCTAAGCGTCACAGACTTTTTAAAGAGAAGCAGAGTTAAAACGCGAGCTGTCTCACTGGAGGACGGACAGCTAAGTTGCTTGAATACATTTATTATCTATCTCAACGTTGTTGCGGAGTAAAGTTTTGATTTTTTTTTTCGAAAAATTAAAAATACGCTGAATAAATAGGTAAGCAAAATCGGGCGGAAATATCTACCAAAAATCATCGCATAAGCTTCAGTTTATTTCATCCTTCCTGTGTATGCAGCTTGTGAAATGCATATGGGTATGACCCTAATATCAGGCATTAAATTTAAATTGACCTTAAAACAAGCAAATATATATTGAAACTTTGAATTGAACTTGTGGCTCCTCGATACCTTTTCAAAAGCACAAAATTTGTTGTCATTTATCAGTCATTATCATGCGCCGTTGGCTTTAATGCGCCGACGATGTGGCGGTCAAGGTTATGCCATTCGAACACCCCACAAACTCGCGCTTACATATGTATATATGTATGTATGTATGTATGTACATAAAAGAGCATTCGTTCAATTTTATTATGTGTATGTACATACATACGTATGTGTGTATATGTTTGTACTCAGCCGCATGCACACAAATTATTTAGGTGTTTAAAGTTCATTTTGCTTTAGTTTTTAATGCTCAATTTATTAAATGTTTCTATGTTCACCTTTGTTTTTTGTCCACTTAAAGCTCTTTTAGCAAAAAGGGGCAGGCAAAAACAAAAAAAATTTACTTTTCATGAGTTGTATGCATACATATGTACATATCTGGCCGATCCTTAGCAACTGAACCGAATTCCATTTTTCCGGTTCGATTTGTTTCCAATAAAACGTTATAAATAACAGTGTGTCGCTTAACAAATGCATCTTTATAACAAAGGATATTTAATAACGAAGTGCATTTTTTTTTTTTAATTTGTGTTGCTCTGTAACTCTAAGTGCCCAAAAATGTTAACGATCGTTGCGCTTATCTAATGGAATACTTTTATGTATCGGCCAATTTACGTTGCACATTTGTTTTCCTTATCTTAATCACACTTACAACCCAAGCTTAAAAGGAAAAGTCCAAATCGCATCATTTGAAAAAATACATACATACATATGTACTATTTATGTAGTCAATCTGATTGCTGATTGTTTTGAAGAGTTAATACTATTTTATCATTGTCCCGAGCATGCGTTCAAGGATATCTAAATTTAAAGGGTAGATCTGATGGAAATCTTCTCTACTCTCTGTTAATATTTTTGCACAAATTAAAAAATTATTGCATCATTTTTGCATACTTATTAGTATACTAGACACGCAATTTATAAACGACTATCCCATTTACCTCGCAAAGGTGCAATTTAACTGTCAGATGCTTTAATAACCTTTATTGCGCATGTGAAACGTTTCGCTGAAATTAAATTATTACAAATTTGTTAAATTTATTAAATTGAAGAGCATGAGTTATTATTTAGTCTTCAAATAAAAAATTAAGATTTTTGGTTTATTAATCGAAGAATGATGTGAGCAGTATTGAAAAATATGTACAAGCTAAGCAAAATGCATAGCAGAAAGTGGCAGCAGTAATTTCATATCGAGCCTTAATCGCGAAAATAACGTAAGCGGCATTTTCTTCAAAATTTTCTTCTTGATGCAGAAATGCTCCTAGAGCAACCAAAAGCATGCATATCCGCATACATTCTTTTTGGTGTCGCTTACGTTTATATCTCAGTTACGACGCGATACATACATACATACATACATATGTATGTAGGTGACTGCAGCTGCAGCGCAAAGCGAAAAGATGGTCAACTCAAATCTTTTTGCGCACCTTGCGCTGGTTTTATATTTATTTTGATTCATCTAAATTCGAATTTTTATGCAGAAACATAAAATTTACTTCATTACAGGCTAACCTAATATTCGCGGCTTGCGTTTTGGTACGCACGCCGTCGAATTTGTTTTTTTGCGTCACCCGAAATTGGCTTGCGTGCGTTTGCATTTGATTTCATTGAGCGAAACGTCAAATCAAAATGTCACGCAGAACAAAAATTGGAAATTGAGTTAGCTTCATACGCACGCCGTTCAATTTCGGTTGGTCCCATACAAGTTGTATGTGCATGAGAAATTTTTGACAGTAAATTGGCGGCGTGCGTGAATATTAGGTTAGCCTGTTACTAATATTTTTAAAGCTAAATATATAAAATCCACATCAATTTTGACAGTAACAAATTGTTTTCATGGCGTTCATTGTGGCATACCTTTTGGGTTGGCGCTTTGCTCGCAAAGTTATAAATGTCACGCAAAGCCACAAAGTTACAGTCACTACTACCAACTGTGACTGTGACAATTACATATCGAGAAACTGCGACCAGTTAATCTAGACTAAAATCTGATTAATGTTGTTTGATATTAGAATTTCATATCATTAAAAAATAGTCTGTGATGCCAATAAATAAATAATGCCCAAATAAATAAATAATGCCCTTAGTTCGCTCGGTAAAGGATTCCTGTTTGCAACTTTTTTGTCACAAATAGCGTTGTTCCTTAAAAGTCACGAGATCTCCCATCTCTACTCGTGATATCACTCGTCAAATTGTGTAAAAATTTTGTGCTAAAATCTTGGTTGTAGTTTCCGCGTAATGCCCTCTATGCAGCTCTCAAGAAAAAAATTGCCGTTATTTCGTGTGTGTGTCCAAGGAATTTTGACATTTTTGATACCTCACAGCCTGTTGCCTCACTCTTTCCTCAAGAAATAATGGAAGGGGCATATATTTCTGTTGCAAGCCTGGGTTGCCTTGTGCTCTTTTTTCACCAAAAACTTTAGAAAACCGTAGTAGAAAGCGTAGTAAATTTCTTAAGAACTGCGTACTGCCTTAAGAAATTTGACTCAAGAAAATTTCTTAGCCATTTCTTGTACGTCATTTTATATGGAGTTTTTTGCTTTTCTTGAGAGCTGCATACAGGCCTTAAGAAGACAATATACATCTCTTTCTCCGTCCTTTAGAAGCAAATTATAAACTTTAGACGCGTTGGCTGAAAATCTCATTTTTCAGTTATGACAGCCTTTTAGTAAAAGGTCGATAAGCATTTAAAACAGCGAATGCTACGGTAGGATATCTCCGAAAACCGAATAAAATCCACGTTTTGCAGCAAAATTTTTAAACTGGAAGATTCCAGCACGAGAATAAGGACATAGGTCACATTGTGTCTATAACAGTTATCAATCAAATACATGCACATTCATCAATCAAAGCATGAGAATAGTTAAAAAAAAGCAGTCGATGCAATTAAAACTTATTCAACAATCTACAATCATTTTGTCTAAATACCCACACATGTATTTAAGTACATATGTATGTGTATTGATAATATATATTGATTATATGCAAAAAAGAAAATGAATAGTAGGGTCTTACAATAATTTTATGAATAGCAACATTTCTAAAAATGCACTGCCATTCGGAAGTTCTAGACTAATGAATTTAGATAAGAATGGATTTAAATCTCCATGATTAAATTAATCTTTTCATCTAAATAAAGGCAACTATTTTAAAAATATATATATGCATAACGAATATAAATATGTATGTATATAACCTAATGCTATAACAAAAAAAAAATATTACACGTGTAAATATATTTATGTAACTTGGTTAATTTTTATTTATTTAGACAGCGATTTTATTTGCTTTAACTATTGCGCTTATTTAATTTTAAGTAAGTAAATGTTCATAAAACTAAAGCTGAAATAAAAATTAGATGAAAGACGAGCATGTGTACCCAGCAAAATTAATTATTTTACGAAAGTAATCAAATCATTACTACAAACACATCCACACACGCAAATAGTATAAACTAGTAGACGGTTATCAACGTGAAGAGCCATATACATTTTTATCCGATAACAAATTTTGTTGCCAAGTATTATGGTGCAATTGAATGCGAATGTACATTAGGGTGGTCCTTAAATGTAGGAAGCAAAATTTTACATCAGATCTCCTAAGCCTCAACCCCTACGCCAATGGTACTGTAGTCGAAGATATCACACATAAATTTAGGAATCTGGACTTTGGCGCCCCTGTGGGACACACCTTAACCGTCTCCAATCGGGACCAACATTTGTGAGTGATATCTGTGACCGTGGTGCTACCGATTGAAGAGGTGAGACTGAAAAAAATCGCTCATTTGATTTTTAAGGACCACCCTAATGTACACACATACAGTATCCGTCATATCTATAGCATCCCCATTTCTAATTGTTTGATATTGTTTGCCACTTATGTTTAATGACCCAGTGCGAAAATGTACTATATGTATAGTAATCGAAAAAAATGATCAGTAAAACAACCCTTTTCACATTCGAAAATGACTACAAAAATGCAACAAATTTTGACCCAAATGCCAAACTTTTTTTCAGATGTGCTAGATTTTTTTACACAGTTTTATATAGCCCATTAAATTTTAGTCTGATAATGTGCAAATTTCAAGTAGCTAAAAGTTGCCGTTGATTTTTTAGTTTTGTCGTATTTTCCCATATACTAGAGTTCACTCTTTGATGCGAAACTGTGTGCGTTTGGAGCGAAAATTGGCAGGTCTTTAGAACAAATATATAGCACCGTTATGGCGTCGTTTCGCACAAACGCAACGCAAGGCAACAAAACAAACGCTAATTTTTGCCTTTCGCATTTTCAATAAAAAGAGTGAACTGCCTTAATTTATTTTTATAGGGATGAAACCCGGCGAAAAAAAATCTAAAAAATCAACGGTAACTTTTAGCCACTTGAAACTTACACATTGTTAGACCAAAATTGAATGGGATATAAAATTGAGTACTCAGAAAAATTCTAACACTTCTGAGGAAAAAGTTTGAAATTTGGGTAAAAATTTTTCTAAATTTTTTTGAAGATTTCTAAAAAGTTTTATTCTTGGGTTTATATGGGCTTAGTTAGAGAATGAACTGTATTTTATTTCAAAATTATTAAAAATAAAAAAATAAACATAAGTGGCAAACAAAATCACTTTGAAATGAGGGTACTGTTGTATTGACCCATGCTGCATGTATGTACATATGCACATATACATAAATTAGGGTGCATCACTCTCCATCTAAAAAAAAAAAATCGGTACTGTTTTTACAGCGGAATTATAAAATTTAAGTTGGCTGAACCGATTTGAAAATACCTCCAAAAATCTCATCATTTTGATTTCGTTGATAAAATGTCTTAACTTTTATATGTAGACCTTTTGATCTTAAACCCTTCTATCATTGAAGTGATTTTTGGAAAAACAATTTTTTACAAATTAATTTTATTTATAAAAAATTCGATTTTTAGAGGTATTTTCCAATATTTTGGCGGAAGCCTTTAAATCCATATACCTAGGAGATTCACAACCTGTCGTGAGTGTCGTATTGTCTTATGTCCGAAAGTTTTTAACCGTTAAATATTGGTTTACGGGACTTGAAACCGCAAAATCTTTTTTAGCAGTGAGAGAAATTACAATGTGATCTTTATAATAACTTTCGAGCCCCTTGCTATGTTTTTAGGCTTTAAAAAGCTTACGACATAAGACAATGCGACACTTACGACACTGTTGAGAATACCCCAAATAAATTTTATAATTTTCTGACAAAGCAGAAATTTTTAGTTAACATACTTTTGAAGAATGTGTGCGATGTCCACTGAATACTTTTGGTCAGTTAAACACTACTTTTTAGACAATACACAAACGATTATTCTAATTAGGAGAATAAGAAATATCAACATGTACTTTACATATGTAAATAATAACTAAAAAAATATATAAAAATTTTGAGAGTCCAGCTAAACTTGGTACTTTAAAAATTTAATTTTGCTGCTAAAACACATTTTACACACAAAAAAATGAATATATTCGTGAATCTATGGGTAAGTTATAGTAAAACTGCGTACATACTTAGTTTTTATTTCTGAAGTCAGGATTTTTTTTGAAGGATTTTCAATTTAAAAAAACATGATTATTTCAAAAAAGTATTTTAAACATTTAGGGCAATATAGGTTAACAATAAGGGTTTTTGGGTTACCAAGGGCAAATGGGTATGGAAAATTCCCTTTACAAATTTTGTCCTTAAATATCCTTGAACATTTGTAATATTTATTTTTGAAAAAAAAAAAAACTATTGTTTGACGCACGACGTCATCATCGAATTTCGCCCTGCAAACTTTATTAACTTAAAAAGATAAAATTTATTAAAAGCGCATTTTCAATACCTATTCGTCCTTGTAAACCAAAAAAACTTTATTGTTTTTAAATTCCACAGAATTTTCCATCTCATTTAATACCCACACTAGTTATATTCATTAGTTTTTTAATTATATGAATAATAATATTGGCGTATATGTAAATTCAAAACTTTAAAACCATTTTTATCGAGTTTCTCTTTTTTGAGTTGAGACATTATTGAAGTACATAAATGGGCGCTATGTCGCAAAATAGTAGTATAAACGCTCCTTAGGGATTACCGGAGTATGAATGACAAAGTAGTAGTAAAAAATTGCCATAGTAGTACTTTCGGCAGCACTGGCTGATGTATCTTGGTTTATTTGTTAAGTCATTTTTAGTTGTTGACGTATTGTAAAAATGTTATCTACATACATATATTGTATTTGCCTGTTTGTAAATACGCTGTTATAAAAACTCTCTTAATCTTATCATTTGTTAAATATAAACATATATGTATATGCATTTATTTATATTGCCGACCGCTATAGCTGAGCGGTCCTTCTATTTGTGTTATAACATAAGGATACACTCTACAAATTGGAGGAGAAGGTCGGCCAAACACTTAGCAAAACTGTAAACGCCAAGCTATTAGTATTATGTATATAAATATTTCAAATCGAATGAAAAGTTGTCAAGCTGTTGATCGAAGTACGAAAATAACGGAATATTTTTTTTTTTAGTGAAAAAAATGGAGGGTTCAGGAACTATAAGAAACCTATTTTAATGTTTTTCTCGACATTACCTACAACCTACATACGAAAAATTTTGCTTAGCAAGTTATAGTTTTGGTAAACTAGTTTTGCCACATAAATTTTCTTATAAGGGAAAAACTGATATGACGTATGCCGAATTTTCACTAGGCATTGAAATTACAAAAAAATTGGTGCCATTTAAAAAATGCCATGTGGAAATGAACTTAATGACTACTTTTTGAACGTAATACACGATTAGTTTTTAATGCCCAACCTTGTCATTACAAGTTTTGCCTAGTGGAAATCCAGCATTAGATACATATGAGCAAAACAGGCAAATATTGTATATCAATATAAAAAAAATCGCCAACAATCCGTAAAATAATTCACTAATTTTTTGAAAATCTAAAAATCTTTACGTGAAATACGTAAAACCATTTTCACCTTTTCAAATCCGTACTTCTGACAGGGTTGCTCGGCACTCTTTTGAAAGTTTTAGTCCGGAAAATACGGAAATAGAGCCTTTATACTTACATACGATGTATTTAAAAATTATTGAAGAGTAACAGTATTCAGGGGTCACGAAAAACTCAAAGATTCTTTCTTGAACTGGAAACTGGACTGAAGTTGGAATGTGTGCTTAGCAAAATTCGGATGCCCGATTAAAATACCTAATGGGGCCGCGTGAAGGTAGATACAAGATAAAAGCTTATAAAAACGGTAATTTCAAAGCAGTCGCACCTCGCGACACTCAATTGTGAATCGTTGAGTACTAAAACTCATCGTTAATAAGAACTTTTTAGATTAAACACATAGTGAAGCGGCGACCAACGTGTATGTATGCTCTGTTCTTCATATATCTATGTATATCTACATATACATATCTATACTAATCAGTGTCGCCGCGGCGTTCAAAAGAAATGTATCACCAAACTTTAATTGAGATCGTTGACAGTTTTTATTGGTATTTTTTTGTTTTTATATAAGATACAGAGTGAAAATAAACCTTATATACTCGGTAACAGTTGAATTCATTTGCATTTACTTAACTAAAATCACATATCAAATTGGTGCTTAACACTGTAAACACATAAAACTAAATTTCACAATACTTACTGGATTAGTCTAGATGAAATTCTGAGCCTAGTCCCACGTCCGACAGCTTCAAAATCAAAAAGAAAATGAACGACAATATTGACCTGTTTCCGTACTCCAGGATTTAGTGAGAAATTGTTCTCAAAATATATGATAAATGTGTGATAGGAAACGACTTCGGACTATTTCGAACTAAATCCTGGAGTACGGGAACAGGCTAGTTGTCTATAGCTAACAGTGATGTCATATGCGGATTAAAGGTGGTATGTATAGTGAAAGAAAACAAACTTAATGTATTGCCAGAAAATCATAAAAGGCTTAAGATGAAAAGAGTTACCCACAACTTGTTTGTGAATTAAAATGTATCACAATTTATACTAAGCTAAAAATAAATGTATATTTTAAAAAGTCGATGAAAATCGTATCATTTTGATCCATTTGGATCAACACGGCAACACTGATACTTATTGTATAAATAGAAGCCCCTTTTTTGTAACAGGTATTCTCGCGAAAGGCAGGTCCGATATTCATGAATTTTTGTATATAAATTGCTTTCAGCAACCACCATGTCAAGGGAAACAAATTTATTTTTTTTCCGGACCGATCTATTCGAATAAAATCGTATTTATGGTCCGTTGCCGCAATAACTTCTTTACGTTTTCGTGAGGTTATTTAAGACGGCAATGTTGGATATGCTTTCTGACGACCACAAAACCAAACGTGACGTACATTTTGTAATCGATGCTTTGCTCGATTTGCTATATTCAGCCTTATGGCATTTTCTTTTCTACCGAAAAAGTTTGCCTTTTCAGTGTCCTCTGTGCACAAATACTAAGGAGAGAGCAGTGAAAAGGCAATATTTTTTGTAGAAAAGAAAACGCCATTAGTCATAAGATTGTAGGTCTTCAGGTCAAGATCAAGACGCGTTCTACAAGCTTTGAGGGAAGCTGGGTAAAAAGCTAGTTAATAAATTTAAGGTTCAGTGGCAAGACACTGTGAAAACCGGAATCATATTGGAAAGCTGCAGTTGGCTGTACAATGCAATGTTTAACTGTTTTTATTTGTAATTTGTTGTTTGACAATAGCAATTGGCGTGAAAAAGTTGGCTAATAGCCAAAACATGCAAATATCTAATCAAATGTGATGTTGATTTGCAATGGCGTGCTGTGATTACGAGAATAATAGCGTCCTCAAAGAAAATAAAAACGCTTCCTCCCCATTTATACATACATGCATATGTATGTATGTATATGTATGTATGTAAGTGAACTTCAAACCCTATACTTTAATTTAATTTTATGTATGTANCCGATATAACATTTCCCGTTGGTTTCATCCCATCCCGATTTTGACTGTCGCATAGTGTTATTTTTCACCTGTGTGTAATCAAATCTTGCAATCAATTTTTAACCCACTTTCCGATGAGCTAGACACTTGAAACTTTAAACTTAGCTCAGAACCCGATGAATGCAATGCGAAAGATGAATTAATCCGCTAGATGGCGCAGGAGTCGAGATAATTGGAAAACCCTTATTTTTTAGCCCGATTTGTTTCATATTTAGGACGTATGGACGTATTACTCAAATGGAAAGAAATAACCCCACAAAAAATTTAGCTGTTAAGTGTCCTGGTCTCCCCTCTCACTGAGTTATTCACTCTATAATGTAGTATGTTTATCGTTTTAATTAATACCAATTAATTAGGCGCAGTCAGACAATCTTCGCTAGTGTTTCGTTAATTAAATAATTCGAAAAAATGAAAAAAAATATGGAAATACAGTTCTAAAAAATTTTTTTGATTTTATATTTCAAAATTTCAAAAAGGTCCTAATCGGCCCGTTTACTTATCAGGAAACTCACCTACCTTCTCCACAAGTTTGGCACGGTACTTCTTGGACACCTTGTATAGTAAAAAAAAAACTGTCGAACATACTTTGTATGGAGAAACGTGAAACACCTTCTACCAAAAAAAATTCTCAAAAATCAACGGAATTTTTTACCAACTTCAAACTTGCACTTCGTTTGACTAGAATGTTATGGGCTACAAAACTGCATAGCAAAATTTTTTCTAAAGATTCTGAGATTGAAATGTTTGAAATTTTGTTGAAAATTTGCAGAATTTTTATAATTTTTGTACAAAGTTTTAAATGTAAATTTATATGGTGTTTTTTGTATAACCAGCTAGACTTTTTTAAAAAAATAATAAACATTAAATAAACAAAAGACAAATAGCCAAAACTGGTCAAAATAACGCACTCCTATTATTTTGTGGACAACGGTATATATATTTTTCCGAACTTCAGATAATTTTTCGGTGGAAAAAAACGTTTTCTATTATTTTGGATGTGGTCCGGGCCACACATCAAACATTGGCCTAAGTGAGTAGTAATGCACCCCTCATTCTATTATATCGGCAGCCAAAAACTAAAATTTTATTGAACTTCATTGCCACTGTATTCTAATTGTCAACTTTTTATATGGGTTTGCGCATCCGGAACAAATAGTAATTATATAATAATAGACTTTGCCAGCTTAGGTGGCAGAATATCGTTCTAATATTTCAATAGCAGCTGTTAATGCCAGCCATTATATTTCCTTATTTATAACTAATTGCATTTTTACACATACATACATACATACATACATATGTATGTGATGAAATGACAATGTCAAGATACCTTTTTTTGTACACGTGTGCCTTCAAATTAACTAGGAAATTAGATACATTTATTTGCATACGAAAGCAATTTTAAAAATCAGCGACTTTGAATTTCGGCAAAAAGGGTTATATTTCTTCTGGAAAATATTCGGATGGAGCTAAATCGCGCGAATATTCTGGGTGCGGTAGCAGTTCCTGGCCAAGTTATGGATTATGAACGCAATTATTATTTTTTTTGCCGATGCTCACTTTTATGACTGTCAAACTAAAGGTAGCAGTTTCCTCAAAATTTGCCAGTAGTCTATAAACTGATGTTTGTCGAAAGGAGAGCTGTGCTTTATTTCATGGAAAATTCCAAAAGTCACTGACTTATTAAACCGGCCTTGTCCAAACTAAATTTGTTAATTGCTTTTGAACTTGCCTAAGCTCGCAACCCTTGAACTTTAAAATGCCTATATAAAATTTGACAAAAATCATAATAATACTTTTATTAATTTTGTAACTAAAGATTGAAAGCAATTATATGTCCGCATTAGCTTTTTTAGTTCATACATACACACAATTTATTTATTAATTTTACGCATTACTGTTAGCACCTGACAATCTGATCTTTGCCTCGTAGTGCTTCGAGAGCGTCGTTCTATTTACAAATGTATCCACATTGCCATACTATGTATGTACATAGTATACATATTTACATACATACACACATACATATGTATGTAGTCATATGTGTATGCCTAACTTTCCACCTGCAGACAAAACGTTTCCATTTTATGCCGCAAATTTTTTTATTTTATTTTTTGTTTAACTTCTTCCTTTCTGTGGATAATTTGCATTTGTTTGTTAAATATGTATTTTTTGACACTGTGACCAGCGACACGAAAGGTTTTTTTTTTTTTTTTTATTGGGAGAACTCAATCGTCATTGCCACCATTCGTATAAGATTCCGAAATACTCTCAACAACCAAGGCTTTGAGTAGTGAATAAATAAAATATAGAATAAGATATTTAGAATATGCTAGTTCTACTAATGTACTCATGGTGACCATAAATATGAATTGAAAATGCAGGGCAACTTTTCGAAAAATTAAACCTACATACTTATGTATGTATGTATGTACACAAGTTTAGAAATTGGATTAATAATTAAAAAAAAAATATATGTATATATATGTATCACATTTTCTTCATTGGTATTAATATGTTTTTTTTTTTTATGAATATTTGTAAAATTATAATACAACATATTATATATAATTACACTAGTTTACACGAAAAATGAACCTCTGTAAAATGGAATTTTCTAGGCAAACTTTGGGTCGTTGAACACGAAAACAGTACCCATTTCTTCAATGAAGTGTTTTCGTCAATATATCTTGAATCGACTTAAACGACGTACAGATGATTGAAAATTTCACTTTTTTCGACTTTGGTCGCTTGTAACACTTTTCATTGAAATCGACACAGGCACAGGCTATACTATATTTTTGTAAGGGGCACATCGATACCTTTCGAACTGTGGGGCCATTACGTTGATTGGATGATTTTTTCATGAGATATTGGCGAATAGCTCCGAAAATTGCAAAAAACAGGTTTTTCGGAAAAATCTCGAAAACGCTTCCTTGAAAAGATAATTGCGTATTGTTGGAAAACGTTTCTTTCTTAGATTCAAGCGATAACTCAAAATTTTTAGAGCAGTGTTACTGGGATTTTTTATGCTGGTCTTCATTTCATTGTTGTCACCCATTGTCTATGGCCTTACAAAATTTAGAACGCATTGTCTCGTTGAAGCTTCAAAATCAGCCTCATCCTCATGTAGTTGTCAATCAATATGTTGATAGGTAGAGGACTCCCGCCATTAATTTTAAAATATCGAATAAAATGCGGGACAAAGGTAGGACACTTGGAAAAAATTAGTCCATTTTGAGGTTTTTCTGTTTTGAAACACTACGCAGGCCAGACCTTTAAATAACAGTACGGCCCTGCAAAAAACAGAACGGATGGTCACCGTAGATATGCTACATACATACTATATACTGCATATACATATGTACACCCATATATAAGCATTTTCATTTACACATGCATACTTACATGAATGAATACAAGGGTTTAGGTAAGTGAAATGAATAGGTGCAAAATTTAAGTTTCAAGGTGCACACGCGTGGTTGCTTTTTTCAACTCGTAAACGCTCGCTCGCTATCCTATCGCTATGTAATCCATGAAGCATCAGATTGTTTGCATTTATTGTATGTTTGTATGTGTGTACACTTGTCGTCAGCTAATTAAGTTAAGTGAAATTTCGACCAGTTTTGGGTATTTTTTTTTTGTTTATTTAATGTTTATAATTTTTTTTTTATAAAAGTCTAGCACATTACATCGAGCCCTAATCGCCAAAATAACGTAAGCGACATTTTTTTCAAAATTTTCTTTTTGATGCAGAAATATTCCTAGAGCATCTAGATGCATTTCTGCATCAAAAAGAAAATTTTTAAAAAAATGTCGCTTACGTTATTTTGGCGGTGAGTGCTCGACATAATCATCACCATATAAATCCACTTTTCAAACTTCATCCAAAAAATTATGAAAATTCAACAAACGGTAACAATTACACCCAAAATTTTTTAACTTTTTGTTCGGAATTTTTAGAAAAATTTTAGGTATGCAGTTTTACATTGCATTAAGTTAGAAAAAGTGCAAATTTCAAATCGCTAGAAATGCGTGTTGATTTTTAATATTTTTTTTTTTTGTGCTGCTTGACGACACCCTCAACAAAAACAAAAAAAAAAATATTAGAAATCGATTTCCTAACGTCTTGACATTTGTACCCTAACCCCTAAAATTAAATGGGCTATAAAACTTCATACCTAAAATTATTCTAAAAACTTGAATAAAAAGTTGAAATTTTTTGGGTGTAATTGTTAAGGTTTTTTGAATTTTCATAATCTTTGTACGAAGTTTGAAATGTGGATTTGTGTAATGTGCCAGACTTTTTTAAAATAATTATAGACATTAAATTGAGAAAATAAAAATAGCCAAAGCTGTTCAAAATGTCACTTAACTTAATCAGCTGATCACAAGGGTATAAGGGAATGTGGTCTATAAAATATGTGCATACACACATGTGTTCGTACATATGTATGTATGTCTACCCAATCATTTATCTCTTGACTGGTAAATAACTAATCCATTTTGAAGTAGTGCCGAGGAAGGCATATTCACCAAGGTAGAAGTTACAACCCAGTCGAGCTATCTCATAGCTGAATATAATGTAAAAAATTGTAAGCAAATAAATTAACCCTTTGTGTTGCGTGCGCCGTATTTGCTTTAGTAATGTTATTTTAAAAGGGGCGTGTCTGTAAATATTAAAATATTAAAAACTATCTTAAAATGAGCTTAATTTTAATAATTATAGCGTTTCCCCTCCTAAATATGTAGTTATATTTACCTAGAGGCCCATTCTGCTTTGGTAACAAAAATTTGGTTACCGGTAAATAAAACTGCTGTCAAGTTTTAAACCGTTTTCGCATTCTGCGCACTCTCATAACCGGTAAATTTTGTTCTCATTTTCGTTGTTGGAACGATTTTCCGTCATCCCTTGTCAAATTTGGTTTGGAGACAAACCGGTTTCGGCGCTGTGCCATCTTCAGTGTCATATTTCGTTCTAAATTTTGTTATCACCTCATAAGCAGATAACCAAATATTGCCCCGTGAAATATGCAACACCGGAATTTCTATAAAATTTCATACCTGAATTGCTAAATAAATTAAAACGTTACCAAGTACCTAGAATTGCGGTTACAATAAATGGTGTAATTTTTTGGTAACAAAATTTCCCGATGTCAAAATGTTCGGTAACAAGCAGAATTGGCCGATTAAAGAAAACTGCACACTAACGGAAATAAATACATTCATCTGACCACCTACATAAATGCCTCGTAACCCCACGAACCTCGTAAACTTACTTAATTTTGTATGGAAAACCGGTTTATTAACGAGGTGTACGTGGTTGTTTTTATCCGCCCGTTGTTTTTGTGCATTTTAATTGGTATTCAAGTACTTAATTCTAAACCATCCCAGTCCAAGGCATTGGGGTATCGCATGGCAAGGTTTATACATATGGGAACAAAGGCGTCCGTTTTAAAAAACGTAGTTGTGATGAAGTCACAGGCTTTAAATGACACAAAGGGTTAAGGCTTGACATTTCAGTCGCAGTTCAAAAGAGAGAGAGAGGTGTCTAAATCACTTCTACCCTATTGAATTTGCCTTGGTAAATACTGAGCACCCGACTATGGCGATCAACAAATAGTAATTCCGCAGCTGAAAAACAAAGTCGCTGTTTCTGACGCCTTCCAGCTGAGGTATTCAAGTACTGCGACGAGGAGTTGGTAGTCTGCCCAATCTACCAGAAGGGTGATACCGGCATATGCATTAACTATCGATGGATTAGCCCTTCTGAAGATCGTTTGTTTGGGACCGTTAATAATGTCAGCCTTGTAATTCAACAGAGAATACCTCTTGCCAGCATGTGCTACTTTGGACTGCGTAGTCCTCTCTCGTCATACAAAACTACCTTTTTTAGGTTCCTAAAATACTCTCATCGAAGAGGGGGTTCAAAACCTATAGGAACATTTAGTCTTTTTTTTTTATGAGCCCCCTCTATATCTTTATACGGTCTAATGTGCATAGCAAAAATGTGTAGGCAACTTGTAGAGCGGCTGCACAGTGAATGGTCGGTCAGCTTGGAATTTGTGATGCTACTCGTATCTATAATTTTTTTTTGTGCTGATTTTTGTCGTTTATTTCAATTGCGAATGCATACATATGTCATTCGGATGCATACATACATGCATATACATATAAATGTGTATGTGTTGCTTTTGTGGTAGTTTGCGGTTAAGTTGTTCATAGTAAATATAGTATACTACAAGCCTCACTTCGAACAAGTTAAAGTTTTTTTTTAACGAAGCTCGCTTGAAAGTAGAGAAGTGTTGAGTAATAAATACATTTTTGTGGCATGCCTCTTGGATGGAAGGAAAGTACAGTTTTGTATCACAGATGGTGTTTACGAAAAGCCAGAAACCAATAGAGAAAATTACGATAAAGTTAGAAATCCGGAGGTGCCTTATAATGCGCTTTGAAGTTAACCATTTTTTTTTATCTCTAATTCTACCCGCTCGAGCCTGTTGCCTAAAGTAAGCGCCTTCTATCGTAATACGAATGCCGCAAAACGGAGGAGAAGCTCAGCCAAACATTAACATATGTATGTGTAGCGCGAATTTGTTATTATTATTAATATTAAGATGCAAGCTTGAAGTTCCGACAGATAGGGTCTAGTTCGCTCTGCATCCCTTTTTCTAGAGTTTAGAACCAGTTCTAAAATAAGGTTACATGATTTTATCACACAGTTTTGTTGGTTTTTATGTACATATATGCCTTTGGCTGTAGCTGAGTGTGAAGAGGTGTTTTCTGTTATTTGTTTGATTCCAATAGGTTCCAATATGTTAAAATTTTTGTTTTGTGTTAACAAACTATGAAAAGGCAAATAGTTTTTTTTTTTTAAGTACCAAATTTCGCTGCTTTTCAACTGCTGAGGATCCAGTTACTATCGAACTGGTTCGTTTTTGGCGATAAATATCTAGAACGGAACTAGAAGTTCTGTTCACTAGTTCGGGGTTTCCCGGCAGGGTACATACGCGTTGTTGATTATATTGAAATAAATTAAAATATATAATTTGATGCGTTTATGTGTGTATACATACATATACGAGTAAGAACATATTTATGTACATTAGGGTGGTACAAAAAAAAAATAAATGTCGGAATTTTAATGCTCTCTCCCCCTAGGATTGTTGTATATCAAAAAAAAAAGTATACCACTATTTTTCAATCAAAAAATATTAAGAAGTCGCTCAAAACGCTCAAAGTTTTCCATGTTTTTTATATGAAAAAAAAACAACTTTTCGTAGAAATGGTATATTTAGAATTCTTGAAAACCAATATTTTTCGATCCGAAACTCTGGTTCTCTTCAGGCGACTTTCAATAATAATATCCAATTGTTTATTTACACATTTTTTAATACTAACGTTTTTTTATTGGTCCACCCATAGCATTTTTCGGAGTTTTTAGTAGTTTTTTGGCGGACTTATAAATTATAGTTACTATGAAAAAATGGTTAAATAAACAATTAGAAATTATTGTTGTTCTGAAGATAAACATCGAAAATTATTAATTTTTAAGAATTCTATACCATTTCTACGAAAAGTTGATTTTCCCTATATAAAATATATGGAAAACTTTGAGTGCTTTGAGGGAGCTCTAATATTTTTTGATTTGAAAATTATAAATAGGGGCATATCCTTTCGGTCTAGAACAATCCTAGGGGATGAGAGCATAAAAATTTCGACTTTACTTTTTCACATACATATTTCGGCTACCCTAATGTGCATACTTACATACATACATATGTGCGTTGGTACGCAGACTTAGAATATAAAGAAGAAGGCGAATCGAATGTGGCATCGCTATTGATACATACATATTTCATAAGGGTAAAAACAGGTTAGAGTGAGAGTTTAACAGGAAACAGCCCGCCTTTGTTCTTTGGTTTTTCTATACCAATTTTAAAGCGAGCTTTAACAAATCTTTTTAAGTAATCGTAAAACCAAATCTTTAATCTTAATTTCAATATAGTAATCATGTCACAAAATATATTGCCAATGGAGACCGCTTATTGCTCATGTGCTGAGCTTAGTGCTTGATATCATTGCTGGCAATCTGACGGTTTGATGGGATTATTTATGTTGTCTGGTGGCATCATGTGGCAAATGCTGATATGAAGACACCAAAGTGCCCACGCGAAAAACTTGCAATCACATTGTCAAAATGACAGTTGGTAGGCAATCGCTGTTAGCCTGTGGAGTTCTGAGGGTATATTGCGCTTATAAGCACTGCTCGAGAGATCAACAGCTCAAACTTGACCAAAAGTGAACAGTTCATTACATATCACAATAGTCTCATCAAGATCACTTACTACATATTCGAACCATAACCCATTAACGTCCACACAGTTTTTAACCCTTTCACTACGTATAATGCATAGGTGGCCTCCTATCGGCAAATGATGGTATTTCCATCTACCCCAAAGATGGAAAAAGGAGTCGGCTCGGGTCTGTACTCCAAGGACCTTCAAACAAGGCAATCATACCGCCTGCCTGATAACTGCAGTGTCTTTCAGGCGGAGATATATGTCAGGGAACATTAGGCTCCAGGATGGTAAAGTCGAAAGCATTTCGGAAATGTCGTGCAACATTGCAAATTAGTGAAGCGGACAACTCCCTTGTGCCACCAATTTCTTTTCTACTAAGGGGGATTGAAGAATACACCACAGCAGTATCCAATGACCTTTGGATCAATCGGGATGACTATGAAATCTCAAGACTCAATAAGAGTCATACTGAGGAACTATTGACACTAAACAAATCTGCAGTTAGGGCTCTTACAGGGCACTGTGCTATAGCATCAATTCTCCATCGATGGCGTATTGGTATACGCCTCTGAAAAAGTTGTCGGGGTGAGGCTGAAGAGGAATCGACTCACCACTTTTTATATTAGTGCCCAGCTCTCCAGACAAAGCGTCTCATGCTTTTGTAAGCACGCTTTTTCAATACCTTGGGGGAGATAGCGGAGGTGAAAATATCGGAACACTCACGCCTTCGTTCGGGATAGTAAATGGTTTGACAGACTTTATACTGACATTATGGATTAACCTCGGTAGGAATGATGTGCCTCCTCCTGACACTCACATAGCGCATTCAGAATGGGCAAATGTGCCTCCGAGTAGAAGTACGATTCATTCCTTCGCGCCTTCCTAACCTATAATGCATATATATATATATATATTCAATACCCTCTTTTTGCAATTGACCACGTGTTGATTTCTTTTAAATATTCGTAATATTTTTCGAGCAAAATTTTTTTTTGTTTTTCTATAAAAATACCGTCCAAACTTTAACCAAAACCATATAAATCACAGTATAAAACTTGATACCGAATTTAGGAAAATTCAACAAACTTTCTAAAAATTTTAACTTTTTAATCTGAATCTTTAGAACATTTTTGGGTATGCAGTTTTATAGACCTACAAGGGAAGTGTAAGTTTGATCCGGAAAAAAATCTCGTTGATTTTTGATTTTTTTTTGAGAAATTAATTTTTTTTTTGAACATTTTATTTCATAAGAAATCCACGCATATAATTTTGATGAAGATTTGTTGAGTTTTCCTATGTTCATTCGAAAGAAGAAAATCGCGCACAAGGAAATTACTTAATAAGCAATTTTACTTGCTTTGGGTATTTTGGTCGGACAACATATGAAGTACCAAAAAAAATTTTTAAATTGCCGTTTATAAGTTTTCAGAATTTAAGTGCGCGATTGTTTCAAAAGCGAATGTAGTTTTGTTATCTATTACAAAAAAAAAAAATAAAAAAAGGGGTAAACCCACAAAATAACCAAAGTTTAGGTATAGCGGCCTTAAACTCTCATTGAAAAACGAAGCCTCTTTTAAACTGAGTTTACAGAATCTATCACATAACAGGTCTTTACTTTCACACCAATTGCTATTTATACTTAGCTTCTTTTATCAATACGCATGCGCGTACACTTCTTTTCCATCGAACACGAACAATACGGAGGAGGGGCTTGCCGCAAATCCAGTTTTAGGATGCCGGTAAAATTACATAAAAAATTATCCACATTGGCATATGCATAAACATACATACATGCATGTTTGCATACCCATACCCAAGTACATTCCCAGCAAATACCAAACGAATATTTTATTCAACTTCCCAGCCAGCAAAATGTCCGGAAACGTATCCGAGAATGGAAACAAATTTCGTATAAAAACCTGATGTTTCATCCGTTTTCCGATTCCGTTTTCAAACGTTTTTCAGATCAATTCTCCCACTAAAGTGTTCATCCGAAACGTATGTATGTGCAGAAAACTATCGAAAATGGTTGTAAAACGGATGCGCTTTAGGCTGTTTTCCTGAAATTTGTCTGATTCAATTTTTCGTTGAAAACGATTTAATTATGAACTCCACAGAAACTTTTTCATAGTTACAGGAAACCAAACAAAAAACAAATTTAAGATTCAGCAATTATTTCAATTTGAATAAATAATTTTAATATGTTGCTTCTGACCGAATGCGAACCTGGGACCTCCTGAAAGCTAACAAATAGTAGCACACTTCTCTGCACACTCAGCTACTGGCGAATACGTATACATGTTTTCAAATGCTCAGTTTGAACAAATATTTTAAAGTTATTGTTTTGAAATAAGATGATGACATTTTTCGGCTACGAAAAATGAACAAATATGGAAATAATTTTCTGAACGTTTCCGGATACGAAAAATGTACCACAACTGCACTGTTGGCAAAAAGTACGCTTCTCTGCTGGCTGGGTTATGACTCAAGTTGATAACTTACATTATTCTCCACTCAATTTCCAATGTTGCGTAGTGATATTTCGGGCACATAACTCCAAAAATAAACTATCGATTTTGGGGCTTTATTCTTTTGGGTTGGCTAAAATGATGTTTCAGCTATCGAAATATGTCCATGACGGCTCCCAACATTTTGCACCTGTTTATATGATCAGTGTGAAAATGATAGTTGAAGCAACGCGTTACGAAGCAAAATTATGATGCTAAAGTTAAAAACAACGCCAAATGCCACAGAAGCGATCGATTTTAATTTTGTAAAAAGGAATTCCCTTCTACAGGTAAATTCTATAGACTATATAACTTAAAAATTGTTTAATATGTTCAACTGATTAGTATTTAATGAAATATTCAATCGAATTTTTCGCCAAAAACAGTTTAAAGAAAAAGACATAAGTAATTTTCTGCATGTTTCACCAATACAAAATTTGTGTTTATTAGAAGATAATTATATTTTAAACTATATTACTAAATATTAAATCCGACCGTGTTCGGCATTTTGTATAAGAAGCGATTTTGTACCAAATATCTAATATTGAAAGTTTTTCTTAATAAATTTTTTTTTCAACAAATTTCGATTAAGACATATGTACACTTGTGGTTAGCTGATTAGGTTAAGTGACATTTTCGCCAGTTTTGGTTATTTCTCTTTAGTGCGTTTAATGCTTATAATTTTTGTATAAAAGTCTAGCACATAAATCCACCTTTCGAACTTCGTACAAAAATTATAAAATTTCAACAAACTTTAATATATATTAAAAATTTTTGTAAACAATTTTAGGTTTGTAGTTTTATAGCCCATTAAATCTTAGTAGCTTTAAGTGCAAATTTTAAGACGCTAGAAAATTTTTTAATAATTTTGTTGGCTTAGGGTGTTGAGCATATTCTCCCAAATAAAGTATGCTCGACAGACAAGATCGATAGAATACAAGATTACGCTGATTGCCGGTGGAGAGACCTGTCAGTATGTATATGTTTTGTATATGTACAGTCAGTCAATAAAGTTAAGGTACAGCGAATTTTTTACAATACGGGCAACTATTTTTTAAATATTTTTTTTTCGCTAATTTTTTTTCTGAAAATATGGTTAATTCTACAACAAAAACCCCAAAAATCAAAGTTCCAAACCTTGTGCAAAATTAAAGAAACCTGCAAAATTTCATTCAAATATTGCACTTTTTATTTACGCTCTCTAGAAAAAATTGGAGTATGCAGTTTTTTAGCCCATTCAATTGTAGTAATTTTTTTTTTGTTGAAGGTGTCACACATTTTTTCCATATAAAAAAATTATCAAACATTATTTTATGAGCGACACCTTCAAAAAAAAAATTCCTAAAAATCAATGGGAAGTCGTAGCTACCTCAAACTTGCACCTTGTTATACTAAAATTGAATGGGCTTAACAACTGCATACTTACCTTTTTTCTAGGAGCGTAAATAAAAAGTGCAATATTTGCATGAAATTTTTTGTTGTGGAATTAACCATATTTTTAGAAAAAAATTTACGAAAAATTAAGTATTTAAAAAATAGCTGCCCGTTTTGTAAAAAATTCGCTGTACCTAAACTTTATTGACTGACTGTATATCATGGTGAAACGGATACAGTATTCTATCGGTCTTGTACGTATGTATATGTATATGTAAATATATTGCGCAGACAATACACAAAATCAGCTATGACGTCACACTTCTGTCAAAATTTTCAAGAGAGAGTTAGCGGTATCACAATCAGCGCCACCTTCACATATGAAGGAAAAAGTTATTAAAAATCAACGCGATTTTCTGTTGTTTTGAAATTTGCATTTTTCGTTTTTTGTTATTTTTTGGCCTTTATAACAATTATATTCAACAATTTTTATTGAGCTTGAGGCCGTTTTTAATGAAAATCTTATTGTGGAAAAGCAACAACAATTTGAAAAAATGGTTGAAGTGATAGCTATTTTTGGGAAATCCCCACATTTCCTCATCAGACTTCTTTCAGTAGGATTCGAACCGACGATCTCACTGGCTCAACCAGTTGCCTACGCACTGTGCTAAGTTCGCCTTGTAAATTCTTGTTACTTTTTTCCACTATTTCCATTTGTTGAGCCAACCACAATCAAGCGCAGCTATTCCGCTGCAATTCACACTTGGTCATGTGGTTGTTGGTTTTATTGGTTTTTGTTAATATTTCTATTATTAGAATGTTTTACTTTTAGGTGTGCTCGTCCTTAAGTTATTTGCTTTTTTTATTTTATGGCCTTATAACAATTATATTCAACAATTTTTATTGAGCTTGCGGCCACTTTTGCATTTTTCCACAATTTTTTAATAAAAAGTTAAAAAATTTTTGGGTGTAATTGTTAAAGTTTGTTGAATTTTTATAATTTTTGTACGAAGTTCGAAATGTGGATTTATTAAATAGACAAAAAAAAATACCAAAACTGGTCAAAATGTCACTTAACTTAATCAGCTGATCACAACGTGATTATATTATAATTCAATAGCATTTTTATTCAAGAATTTTAAATACAAACTTAAAAAATCGAATAAAACGCAATACTTCGTGAATTTAATAAATGTTTTTCAAATTAAACACATTTATTTTAGCTTTAGGCGCCATATTGGATCGGCCATTTTGTTTTATGGTTATTTCGTTTTCATATTCGAAGTTAGAGACCCCAAAAACTCTTAAATAATATAAGAATAAGCTATTATTATTATTTTTAACATAAATTATTTTGATTAAGATTTTAGGCGTAATATTGGATCGGCTAACTATATATTTTTTATCAGTTTAAAAACATTTTGGTGTAGTTAGAAATCCTCTAAAACAATTTTCGTCATTATTTTACAGAAACATTTCATTTTCATACAAAACAATTAAAGTTCGGTTGGGTTTACATATTACGGATGTATACTTACATATATTTTTACTTATAGTTATATATACAAATGCACATACATATGTATAAGCACTGGCATGCGTGGATGGATGCAGGCAGACACACTTTTGCAAATTTCCCTGCTTTATAAATGTAGTACATACAAATATATATTTATTATTATTAAAGCAATGGCTGGGTATCTTCTCACAGTTCCAGATACACAACATTTACGTGGACAACAGTGGCCGTTGCACGTAATTGCACGCATGGCTCTCATTAGATTATGTAATGCACTATCATTAATTGAGAGTGAGAGAGAGAGAGAGTGGAGGTGGAGTGTGGTAGTATTTGCAATACACATACCTGTACATATACTGTGTATAAATATTTAACCTGGTAAACAAGCAAATAAAATACATATTTATTAATTTCCCCGGATAATTGAACTCGGCTAATTGAATTCCCTTACAAATTTTTCCCTAACTATTTCAATGAATGTGTATCTTAACTACTTACCTTAAACATTTCCTAAATCGCGAATATTTTTTAAATAATAGGTATTAAAAATAAAAATAACGAGTATCAGTGTTCACTACTCAAACATAGAAACATAAAAAACTAAGCAATTAAATTTGCGCGTTTTCTATCGCGCAAAGTTTAATTAATTCAGACACAATTGCGTTTTTCCGATTCACGTTTCTTAACCTTCGCGGGACTGGCGCAATTGAACACATTCATATGCATTCGGATACTAGTTGCTGCTAGGGTGTTCAATTATTCTCCGGCTGGAAATTGTCTAAGCAATGCTAGGTGCCAGCACCTTACTACTTTGCTAATGGCATGCAAAATCTTGACGTGGTCGAGTGATGCTGGCGTTAGCGGACATATCATTAGTAAGGGATAACCATGAGAACTCCTAGGGTTCAACGACTATTTCAAGGCTAGCTACCTCGTCGAATTGCTGCAAAACAAACCCAGAGAACCGAGTACGGGAACACTTTCTGGTGAATTCCTGTAAACTCTTGCAACTTCTTGCGATTTAGGGAACGCAACTACAATGAGGTAATTAAAATATCTAAAAACAGTTGAGCTCAAACCGGCACAACTAACAAATTAATAAGTTATTTTAGTTGAAGCTTTTATTAAGAAACTAACAAAACAAGATAAGTTCAAAGTACATATTTTGAATTGAGAGTAAAACAAAAAGTGAAATTAATAAATATTTAAAATAATCTGTATATTATTTGGAAAATAAAAATTATAAAAACTGGTTTGAAAATACCAGATCAATCACCCTAGTTACTCGTACTACACACTACCGTTGAATACTCGAACGGCAAACGAATTTTGCGAATTCTCACCGCAACTGTTCATTTTTTATTAAGACTATATGTAAATGTATTGGAACGCAAAAAATGTGCAATTTATTAAGTTTCAATGAACTTGAATTAGATTTCCCGATATGGATGGGGGTTTATGGATTAATAAACTTCCATACATATTTAGATATTATGCAATTAGTTGCGTATGTATGTATGTACATGTGTTTTAGGAAAGAATAATTAAGAGAAACAAATTTCATTTCAATTTAGGGGGTATTTGCAAAATTTTTTTGAAATTCTCAATTAAGACCTTTGTTTTAACCGACAAAAATTGTTATTCCAATATTTTAATATTTTCGTTATTTATTTTGGAACAAATTTACGTCATACCTTGGCAAATTTTGTTTGGATACAAACCAGTTTCGGCGTTCTACTACTTCGTTGTTCGAACGAACGTTCCAAAATATGTACATCATACATACCTTGTCGGAAAAAAGAGCAATCGAAAAGCAAATATATTTCTTGTTAGAATTAGAGAAGTCGCTCCTAATACATATGTACATATTTATAAATCATATGCCAGAATTTAACTCTGAAATTAACTGAATGGCGGCAGCAAGCCCAATATCCCAAGAAATATCGATATTAGCGATTTGGTGTTCTAAGACTTTTTTTATAGGAAATTGAATGGCCAACAAGTTTTTCATTTTCAATTTTTCTGTAGCTCTTGTTATATGCGAAATAGGGGCAAACAAAAAAAAACGGGAATTTCATGAAAATATGTATTGGGTTTAGCAGTGACCCGTACTAACTCGCTGGTGGGAGTTAGAGTTACGCCGCAATGGACACATTCAATTCTGAAGAAAACCCATCATTGACCATGGTTATACCATACAATGCCCCTGAGCTATAGAATTTTGAAGAAATAAAATCAAAGTTTACGCGTATTTTGAACGGGACACCTTTGCATTAATTTTAAGGGCTCAAATTTTCAGGGAACTTGTTTTAAGCTACTTCCCACAAAATTTCGGGATGGGTATCAAAAAAAAAAAAAATAGTCTCCGATAAAAGCCCCCTAGTGTACATATAGTAAAGTACAGAACCTTTTCAATCGTCATTCATTAGACCTGAAATACATCCATGCATGTATCGCTGCACTTTTGCTGCAGATATTCTGCGTTGTATGAGCAAAACAATCAACAAATTATTGTTACTCTCCAATTTGCATTTAAAGTTCATAAAACTATTGAAATTACATGGAAAATGTAAAACTTCTGCTTATTTGCTTAGATTTGATTTGTGTTCATCCACACCCGCGCCACCAAAACTTTGAAATTTTGAATTTGAGCACATCAAGCAGCAACTCGTGTGGCTCACTTCAAATAATGTAGTTGGGCTGTTCAGGATATTGTGGAAATGGTTTTGGATTTGCATTTGTAAATTTTATGCTTGCTACCATGGCAACCGTTTGCATTTAATTGTTGTGAATTTACATAGGCACAAGTTCCTGAACTTGCTTTTTAGTATTCCCTATTTTTGTTTTCAGATATTGCTCATCTACTAAACCACTGTCCCAACTCAAAAGCGGCATTTTTTTATAAAATGATTCGTGCTATTATATGCTCTAAAAATTGCATACATACCAAAATCTGGAAGCCTCTTTACTTAGGACGTAGCAGTCCTTCAGTAAATGACATCGCTCATGCTAAAGCCCAAGGCGAATTTATACAAGGTGGTGTTACTAGAATTCGCCGCGGTCCTTCGTAATGTCAAATTGATGTGTTTGTTGTATTTTGAGCTACTTCTTGCCGTCATTGTGCGTATAATTTGTTGTTGTAATTTTTGTTTTTGCTCAACCGATACCACCTTGTGTAAATTCGCCTTGCTAAAGCCCCTATTTGATAATTTTGACATTTTACGGGCGAAGCAAAAAACCATTGCGAATTCATACAAGGTGGCAGCAGTCATTCAGAAATAAAATGTACGTATTTATTTTGTTCAAGCTTTTATGGTCAAGCTGTCAAAGTTTACATGCCTTTTTAACCGACTTCCAAAAAAGGAGGAGGTTATCAGTTCGTCGGAATATTTTTTTATTTATTTTTTTTTTTATGAATGTTACCGCTTAACTTTGGACCACGTCAACCGATTTCAATAATTCTTTTTGCATCGGAAGGGTAGTATCTCAGAAGTGGTCTCATACTAATCTGGTTAAGATCCGATCAGTGGATCATGATATATATATATATTTTTTTTTTTTATATGAGAGTTGAAGCCGGTTTTTTAATTTCTAAAAATTACTTGTGTTTTTTGCTTTTACCGGTGTGCTGTAAAAGTAAACATAAAATATATTTAAGGCGAATGAACAAAAAGCCATCTGGGTCAGACCTAGTAGTCTGAGATATCGGCGAAAGTATGAAAAACCCCATAGTTACGACACATTACGTGACATATGTATGTTGTCATCCTATCGGTTTTATATCTGAGAGAGATTTGTAAAGGAAACTCCAAAAAAAGTTGTTTGCTTTCATAGTAGATATAAATCACACAACTGGTTTGGTCACTATAGAAAAAAATATGCAGAAAATGTAAAAAAAAAATCGTTATTTTTTTTTAAGTTTCCGATTCGACTACCTTGAAGTCAGAAAAAGTGTTCGGACGACAAAAAATTAGTCACCCTATGCTAAAGAGAATTCTAATACAAAAAATGTAAGTCTACTAACAGAGCTATAGGATGTGTGATTTATGACTGAATGCAAAAAACTGTTGTGGTTTTTGTCTTCTTTACAAATCTCCCTAAAATATAAAACCGATAGGATGACAAATACAACTTTTCGAAGCACATATGTATGTTATGTAATGAGTCGCAACTATTTCATATTTTCACCGATATCTCAAAAACTGGGTCTGGGTCCCAGAGAAACCATTATGATACTCGGAATAAGGTTAAAATTCAACGCTAGAAAAATTTTCATTTCATTCTTGGTGATTTTTTTGTTGAGTAGTGTAATAGAATAGCGCTTACAGATATGTTAGTGTTTGGCGTGCGCCATGATGTTGTCACACGAAGGGGAGCGACCTACAGTTCTACGCCGACTCCGAACGGCGACTGTATTTTTATGAAAAGCTGTTTTTTTTAATGGCAGAAATACACTCAGAGGTTTGTCATTTCCTGGCGAGGGGCGGCCGCTATTAAACAAAAAACTAGCCTAACTAACATTTCAAGAAAAGTTGAGGTGCACCTTAAAATACATTACTATAATCGAAACGGTAATAGCCCGAGGCATGCTCTTTTAGTATTCTTTTACTCAAATATGTTGCATCACGTAGGTGCAATGAACTTTTTAGTAAACGACCGCATTTATTTTTTTATAAATCCTGCTTTCTAATATTACTACAATAATTTTTTCATAGATAGGCTCCTCTGACCCTGGAAATTTGCATGAAAATTAATAGAAATTTTATCGAATTTTCCTAGTTTTTCTGCAATATTTTTTTAAATATATATATTTATTTTTTGCTGACACATTTTTGCACTTTTTCCCATATAAGCATGAATTTCTTATGAAATAAAATGCGGGAGACTGTTCGCAACAAAATTTAAAAGAAGCAACGCCAGTTTTTTGTAAATTGCACTTGTTCTATAAAAAAAAATGAAAAAGTAGTCACCAAAAAAAAACAGAATTATTAAAAATCATCGTTTTTTTTGTGTGGATTATAAAACTGCATACACAAAAATGTTGATTCAGTTCACATGAAAGTTTGCTGAATTTTAAATATTATAAAAAAATTGTTGCATATATTGTGAAAAATTTGCTGTGTCAATACATTTTGCCGGCAGTGTACATATGTATTTGGACAATATTTAATTTCTTCAAGTTTTATGGACAACAATTATTCGAGGAATTTTACATATAAATATCATACTAAAAACACGAATTTTCTAAAAAAAAAACAACACGAAGGTACGTAATACTAAAATGACAAATTTTAGATACTATATCCATTGGGACAAGCAGTATAAAAAGGAGCCTCGGCCACACTGGAAATAAGAGGGCCGATTGTGTCAAAATTACAACAAACACCTCTCTATACATTTTTATTATTGCACCATGTGTATGTGTGTGGTAAAATATAATTGAGTTTTTTCTAGTAAAAATCAATGTCAAAAAAAGCTATGCTGCGTAGATAAATTTTATCAAAAAAATGTTAATACTTTTAGTTACTATATACATAAGTACATCAGTATATTATATTAATTATATATTAAACTTTACATCTATGTACGAGTAATTTTTATTACCGTTAAACTAACTTTAGTTCTCATCTAATATATATATATATAGACTATTTAATTAGTATAGGTGCATCGCTTAAGTTGAAACTTGAGTATGTATGTATGTATGTGCAAGTACATATGTATCTGCGTGGTGAATTTTCGAGACCGCGATTTTAGTGCATTAAAACAAGTATTACACTGTTTAGATCACGTTTCCTCGTTTAAGTTCACCTTTTTTTCTGAACTAACTTCAATGAGAGTGCTTACGTGGCATATTTAATGCGTAAGCTCGACAGTTTACTAGCACAGAAAAACGAAGCCAATGACTTGGGTTGGTGGTGAAGAGGTGGCGACGGCACCAGCTTATTCGCCGTTCGGACATTAACACGTTGCATATTTATTTTTTGCATTTGCATATAAATGTATCTATATACATATATGTATGTATGTATGCACGGCCGTATCGCTCATTTACTAAAAGACTAGCATAACTCAAAAAAAAAAAATGAGATTTTCAAGGGACACATTAAAAGTCTGAATTTCGCTCTCAAAGTTTGTAAAAAACACACCCATATTTATGGTGTTCTTACGCGGAAACTACACAAAAATTTTAGCACAACATTTATAAATTGATAATAGGGGTCTTCATCTAAAGTGATAAATTGCTTAAATTTAGCAGTTTATGCGCATTTTTTCATGAACGCACCTTGGTAAATATTGCATAACATTTTTGTATTATTTAATTTATATGGCTAGTTACGTTTCATCCTTACCTTGAACATTGTGTTCATTTCGTTTGATAAAGTGATACGACTTTGGTTAAATAGATTTCCATACAAAGTCTGACAGTTAATTTATCAAAATGATAAATTTATAATTGTATTAAGTTGATCAGCTGTTTATCACTTAAGATGAAGATCCCTAATATAAAATATGATACAACGCGTAATTCTGCATCATTGCTAAAAAATCGTTTTTTGAGTTATGACAGTCTTTTAGTAAATGGGCGATATATACATATGTGTACCTGTAGACATATAGTTTAACCCTTAAGAGAGTCAAATCAATTTACTCTACGAAAATTTTGTACTGATGCCAATGATGTACTTGGGGTATTTTAAGGCCTCTTATTTTGAGACGCTCTTAATATTTTCACTTTTCTATTACACCATACGATTTTTGTCAGTAAAATAAATTACATTAGACCCTGCTAATTACGACATCTGCATGATCATCGACTCAAACGAAAAGCTCTAATCATTTGAAGATGTTATATCGTACATTTATAAAGTAGTAGCAAATTTTAGTAATAAAATTCAATATAAATTGAGGAAGCTAAATTTTTTTTTTCATTAAAGCTAGGTAGATTGAGGGAAAACCGGGACATTTCAAGACATGTCCCGGAAATGTATGTATGTATGTAGAATGATGTCTAACAATCTATTGTCAGACTTGGATTGCCAGGATTTTTCGTCGCACTTATAAAAAAAAAAAAAAAAACATTTTTTCTTATAGTTTTAAGTTTTGACCATGACTTATTTCCACAATTTCAAAATATGTAGTACTATCAATAATTAAATCTATTCTGAAAGAAACTAATACCTAATTTATTGCAATCGCATAAAAATTGTCGAAGTTAGGCAACTTTTCTTAAATACGACCTTGAATTTAAGTAAGCTAAGTAATTCATGAATATTTATTCAAAATTCATATATACAATCACTCTTTATCAAAAAAGTGGGTTTTCAAGAAATTTTAGGAAAATGGGGGTGACACTGTCCACTAATATGATATGATATATGCATATCTCAAAAACTACTTGACTTTGCACGATGAAAACTCTCAACAATCCAAGTCTGACAATAGACTGCTATACATAATTTTAAATGCCTATAAAATATCTTCTCAAAACATGTTCCGTTTTTTTTTAATTGAATGAAAAATAGTCATTCAAAAACTGATAAACTTAAAAAACCATATTTTCTGGCTTAAAATGTCAAGTCGCGACCTCTAGATGATTTAAAAAAAAAATCTATAAAAAAAGGCAATAATATTTCTCAAAAAAGGAAGGAAATTAGGGGATAGGGTCTTGAAATTTAAAAAAAAAAATCGTATACATATGTATGTATGCATTTATCTATGTATATCCTATATATGTATGTATATGCATACTTATTATGTTCTATTTTCTTTTGTTTCGTTTCAGTAGACACAATGTCAGCTGAGAAAGTCGAAGAGATTCCCGTCGGCGATGAACCATTCCTGGGAACATTGGATATTGTATTGCTGTTTGCCTTAATTGCCGGTGCAACATGGTACTTTATGCGCAGCCGTAAGAAGGAAGAGGAGCCAATTCGTTCATACTCCATACAGTAATTATCAATGCTCTATTTAGATACCACATACATACATATATTAAAACTTAAAAACAAAACTTTTCTTGCATTTCAGGCCCACAACCGTTAGCACTACGAGCTCTTCCGAGAACTCATTCATTAAAAAGTTAAAAGCTTCCGGTCGCAGCTTGGTTGTTTTTTATGGTTCGCAGACGGGTACAGGTGAGGAGTTTGCTGGTCGTCTGGCGAAGGAAGGCTTAAGGTATCGCATGAAGGGCATGGTCGCCGATCCGGAAGAATGTGATATGGTAAGCTACGTGAAAAAACTAAACTTTACTAAACTTTGACTTTACTTTTCTTGAAAATCGTTTTGCTATCACATTCAGATTCACATCTATCTACTTTTCTTAAATGTTGTATATCGTCGTTTAAAGTACAAAACCGCGTATCAACAAAATGCAAAACCGCGTATGTGAGGTTGTATAAATTATTTTGTAGAGTGTAAAAACACTCATATTTCGAAATGGTTCTCTTTTTTTATAAAGCAATCGCATTTCTGGCTAGTATATTTCAGGATGCAAGGATACGGATTGAGCCGAGAGCTTGTGTGAGCAAATCCAATTTTTGGCAGCAAATGCCAGTTATGCAGTTTTGCAGAATGACGATACGCGGTTTTGTACTTTAAATGACGATATGTAATATATAGGGCTATACATACCTATGTATGTATATATGTATATGTATATATTAGTTTTTAATCTCTTTTTGTGTATACAGGAAGAACTCTTGCAGTTAAAAGACATTCCTAATTCGCTGGCTGTTTTTTGTTTGGCCACATATGGCGAAGGCGATCCTACAGATAATGCCATGGAATTCTATGAATGGCTTTTAAATGGCGATGCTGATTTAAATGGCTTAAATTTCGCGGTAAGTAGAAAACGTCCTTGGAAATTACTCTAAAAGAAAAAAAAAATTATATAGTATTAAAAGAGATACCACATTCGTTTAAAGCTGGTGGCTAATGTGAAGCAAATTTAGTTAAAATTACTTTTAAATGTTATTGGCTATTTCGCTTGATTTCTTTAATATATTGGACACATCACAAAGCAATTTTTTCAATCTTTTACCATTTTTGAAATGAAGTTGTACCAGAAAGATAAAACTATGTACGTTTACACGGTCCTATTCTTCAAGTAACCGAACATTTTGAAACTGTAAAATTTTAAAATTTTATTAACAAAAAGGAAACACGAAAATTAGTTACCGATTAAAAAGTTTTTGTAAACAGCGCTGTATAGACCGGTTTGTAGAGAGATATTTGACGTTGAACTCGGTTGGATTTTCGTTCTCTCGAGTTTAAGCGAACAAAATTATTTTTATATTTCTTGCATCTTTTTAGGGGCTAAATGATAAGAATATTGCCTAAAAAATTATGTTATGTTTATACTAGTGTTGGGCAGTATCGATACAAAAGTACTCGAAACTCGATTCTCAAAGGGATTGACAGCACTCGATTTTTAAAAGTATCGATACTGAGAACTCCAAATAACTCAGTACTCACAAAAGAACTCGAAAGTACTCAGTACTCAAAAAAGGAACTCGAAATTACTCAGAACTTGAAAGAACTCGAAAGTACTCAGTACTCAAAAATACTCTGTTCACATAATCGCTTTGATACATGTACTCAGGATCGATTCAAAGTACTCAGTATTAAGTGTCGAATAGACTTATCATGTGTCTTATTATGGCTGGGACTACATATTTGTATATTCGAATATCCGAACCGTCATGTATTCTGAAAGTCGAGTAAAGGAAATTATTCGAGTAGTGAACTTTTTAACATTAAATTTAATAATAATAACAAAATAATAACAGTTTCGCGCTTACAGTATCTACTCACTGAGTTTTGTCCGATAGTTTTTTTTTTTAATAATTATTTAATTAAAATTTAAAATTTCGGATATTTGGTTTAAAATTTTGCTGCAACTTTGCAGAATTTTTATAAGTTTGCAAAAAGTATATTCGACAATTTTTTTATTGCATAAGTTAATAGTAAAAACAAATATCTTTAAAGCGAGCTTTCTAAATAGGAACGAAATGGCACCATAAATACTTGTTTACCAAATATATTGACTCGTGCGCCACCAATCGGCAAAATCATTTTATGTGGGGCACGCTGGTGAATAATATTTTTACTATGGGTAGACAGTTTTGCCAATCTGCTGTGTGAAATGAAATCTTTTTTGACAACAATAAATTTTTGACAACCACAGAATAAAATATAAAATGAAGTGTAATGAATATTTTAGTAGCGTTTTCTTTTCTCGAATAAATGTTGCATTTATTCTGACCTGCGCCAGGTCTGTCAAGTTTTCGTGTTCTTTTCTCAGCATCTTCACATGCATATTGCGTGCTCTTTCTTTAAAATGTTGCACTCTGATAATGTTGCCATATAAAAAGTTGAAATTTTTTTTTCGAGAAAAGAAAACGCCATAAGAAAACCTCTACCATCATTGATTGCAATTCATCAATTTAAGCTTTTAATCAATGAATGCGTTTGAAACATTAAAAAAATTTGTTTCCTGAAATATTAAATGTAGTGTAATACTTCTTAATTTTTCCACCAGAAACTCAATTTCCTTATATTTTATTGTTTTTGCTTAAATTTAGGGCAGAAGTTTTATACAAATCAACAGTCTTTGCGATTGTCAAAATTTTATAAGCATTTGTCAAAAATTTCACTAGCTCATGACGCTTTTATTCACCCCATACTTTTCTTGAATGAAATATCGCACCGTCTGTCTACACCATTATGTAAAACTCAGGGTTGCTGCTTTTGACAGTTAAACCAGTTCACAACACTGCTTATCTCACAGCTGATTTTGTGCGACCTCATTTCTGATCAATTTTTCAATGCCAGCTACAATGTGATCTTGCGTAAACATACATGGCCAAAGTGTTCAATTGCTTCAATTTTTATCATCAAACTACACTAGAGTATTTAAGATAAATGATTTCTTTGAAAAGATTTCGGGTGTCTGCCTTTTAATGAACAAATGGACACGTTGAAGTGTACCGACGCTTAGTACTTGGTTAAAAATGTTGGTGCGAGTGGCTGCATACGGATGGCGAAATATTACGCCTTCAACGACATCCTTAATACGCCGACTAAGGCACAGTGAGGGCGTTGTATTAGATAATTTGTTTAATATGAAAATTGATCTAATATTAAAAACTTTGCAATTGAGGGTAATATATTACCTTTAGAAAAACTACGTTGTCATCATTAATGTCTTTTGTTTTTTATAACTTTGTACTAAAAGAAAATTTGTACAATCGTTGTTATAGGTGTTTGGTCTTGGGAACAAAACGTACGAACACTACAACAAAATGGCCATTTATGTAGATCAACGTTTAGAAGAACTAGGCGCTACACGTGTCTTTGAACTTGGCCTTGGAGATGATGATGCAAAGTAATACATTGATTCATCCAATAGATCCTATAATTTATTAATACATAATAACCTATAACTGAAACCTTTTCAGCATTGAAGACGATTTTATAACTTGGAAAGATCGTTTTTGGCCCGCAGTTTGCGACTTCTTTGGCATTGAAGGTGGAGGTGAGGAAGTGCTATTGCGGCAATACCGGCTTCTGGAACAACCAGACGTGCATTCCGATCGTATTTACACCGGAGAAATTGCCCGTTTACACTCACTGGGAAATCAGCGTCCACCATTTGACGCTAAAAATCCATTCCTCGCGCCGATCATTGTCAACCGCGAGTTGCACAAGGGTGGTGATCGGTCATGCATGCATATCGAATTGGATATTAGTGATTCGAAAATGCGTTACGACGCTGGAGATCATGTTGCTATGTACCCTATTAATGATACTGAGTTGGTGGAAAAATTAGGCAAGCTCTGCAATGCTGATCTCGGCACTGTATTCTCGCTTATCAATACAGATACCGATAGCAGTAAGAAACATCCATTCCCCTGTCCAACTACGTATCACACGGCACTAAAGCACTACTTGGAAATTACTGCCATACCAAGAACGCACATTCTCAAGGAATTGGCAGAATATTGCACAGATGAGGCCGACAAAGAATTTCTTCGCAGTATGTCTTCCATATCCCCTGAAGGCAAGGAAAAGTATCAGAGCTGGATTCAGGATGCTTGTAGAAATATTGTGCACATTTTGGAGGATATAAAGTCGTGCAAACCGCCTATAGATCACATCTGCGAATTGCTGCCTCGTCTACAGCCCCGTTATTACTCTATATCGTCGTCCTCTAAGGTAAATGGAATTGATTGCTGTAAAAGATTAATAAAAAATTGCCTACTTTTTAAAATTATTTTCAGTTGTATCCAAACCATGTGCATGTCACTGCTGTATTAGTGCAATACAAAACACCAACTGGACGATTAAATAAGGGTGTGGCCACGACGTATTTGAAAGAGAAGATACCTGGGTCTGAGGATGTGCGCGTACCTGTGTTTATACGCAGGTCACAATTCAGGCTACCAACAAAACCCGAAATACCTGTAATCATGGTTGGACCCGGCACTGGATTGGCTCCATTCCGTGGATTCATTCAAGAGCGGCAATATCTGCGTGATGAAGGTAAAGTTGTTGGGGAAACGATTTTGTACTTTGGTTGCAGAAAGAGGAACGAAGATTACATTTATGCGGAGGTAAGATGCTTGTAATGCTTTTCTTAGCATAAATGTCATGTTCATTTCCATAGGAACTTGAGGAATTCCTAAAGAAAGGAACATTAACGCTGAAAACGGCTTTCTCACGTGACCAAAAGGAGAAAATCTACGTTACCCATTTGATTGAAAAGGATGCTGATTTGATTTGGAACGTGATAGGGGTGAACAAGGGACACTTTTACATTTGCGGGTACAGAAATAGTTAACATCAAAAAATATCAAAGTACATACTGAATACTCAATATTTTTCTCTATTTAGTGATGCAAAAAATATGGCTGTCGATGTTAGAAATATTTTGGTCAATATACTAATGAACAAGGGTAACATGAGCGAAGCTGATGCTGTGCAATACATTAAGAAAATGGAGGCACAAAAACGTTACTCCGCTGACGTCTGGAGCTAGAAATACAATATAAGAGATTTTTAAGAAATCAGCAACAAAATAGCCTTTTAATATTTCCTCGTTAAGTAGAAGAATTAATGCTATGAAGACAAAGTGTGCAATTAGTATAAAAACGAGCAGAAAATACCCCGTATTGAATCGGAATTCATCATATTCCTCCGTCTAAATGAATCCCTGTCCCCTTATGCATAATAAACTGTGCGAATGCTCATTATTTCCCAGCTATTATTAATTTTACTTTCTGATTACAATGCAAAAGAGAAAGCATTCTAGTTAAACAAATTACCGGGTTTGGAGTTTTCTGCACATATGTATGTAAGAGAATTATGAAAAAAGTTAATACTAATTATAAGACGATCACATTTTATAGAAACAAATTGTTTTAAGTGTAATTAAGTGTAGATATGTTAATAAATGTACCCAAAAAATATTACATATTTATTCTGTATAGTGGTGTAAAAATTATGTAAACCAATGTGCAATTTACAGCGAAGAAGAAGTCAATAAACAAAATTTTATTTTTTTTATTAATTATAAAAAATTTTGTATTTTGTAAATAAAATATATAAGAGCAAGCTCAGTGCATAGTTTTTTTTTTGAATCAAACTGAAGTGAGTGAATTGGTACGATGGGGCACGGGGAATGCTAGATTTTAAAATGGCTTAAAATATATTACGAGGAACCGGCATATGAATATCTGATGATTTAATGTGTAGTTATCTTCTGCGACGAATAAAATTAGCAAATACCTACATATGTATATTTTTCGAAACTTAAGCGGTATTTTCCATTTTTGTGTTTTATAAAACTTGCTTTCGGATGTAAACAAACAACAGCTGTTATAGCAATTTGAATTTGAATCTGTTTCGGGCACGGAGAAGAAGATATTGGCGCTCTCTATTACCCATTTTTCTAGCCTGAGGAACGCTTTCCGGGCTATTTTGGGCACACGTGGGATCCCTGCAAGTAGCCTGACCTATGATTATCGGTTAAATTAGTGGGAAAACTGACTGAAACTTTTCGTCAGTTTAGTGGTTAGTTTTGTATGGGCTTGGGGAAAAAAGTGACCAAATAAAGTTTTTTTTTTTTTTTGGAAATAAAGACGAAATTCGACTTTTTCTAGAAAATATTAGATTTTATCCTATCTTTAGCACCACAAAGTTCGATTTCGATAATTCGTCATTTTAGAGCTAAAAGTCGATTAAGAATGGAATCGGATATCGAATTCACCCATCCCTATAGCCTATTTGCTTTAAAGGGAGGTTCTGCTTTCTAACGATAATTTTTGTTATAATCTTGTAAAATCCGCCCGTTGCCATTTCTCTTTCTCAAAACGCGGCAGTCTGCGATTTCGGCTTGACGAAAAAAAGACTGAATGTTCGAATAAATCGCTGCAGCAAAATCGCGTAAGTGTGTGGCTGTTAATTTAAAACTACGGTCGGCATTGTTTTAATTTTCGTCGGTACAGGTTCGCATCGGCGGAATCCCACAGGTGTGTGGTTGCCTTAATTGTTTTCTAAAACTATGTTCACATATCAATATTATATCAATCAAAGCTCGTTTCTTAATCACCCCGTTTACACAGGCAAATNCTAGGTTCACACAGAGAAACTTTTGTTGCTCATTATCGGCAATTTCTTTTATGGTGTACGAGACGAACGAGAGCACAAAGCGTGTTGCCCGGGCACGAGCAACTCGGTGCCCTTCCCCCTTCCTCGTCTCCCCCTCTCCCACAAGTTGCCGCGACTAAAGTTTCTCCATCTGAACCTAGGTTAAAGGCGGCTTCTTGTTATTGAAATTGCTTGTGTAACATTAAGGAAAACTATTTTTCACCATTTTCCAACACTTCGTCCTTCTTAACCGTTTCGGATCAGCTGACAAAAATTGTTTGGCGCCTCATCTTTTATTTAATTTTACATTTTATTTTGCCCCGTATTTTAAAGGAAATAATCCTTAATTCATAAGTTGGCTGAAGTAAATAGAAATGTCTACACGTCGAAAAGACATTTGGAAGCTGCTGTACAACTTAGTTTCTCGCGATGGTACAGATTTGAATGATGTATTTGCATTTGTTGATGACATCCTATGCCGCGAGCCCTCGCTTATACGGCCCTCGTTACGCGAACTTAATAATCGCTTTCAGGACACATTTGTACTATGGATTATCAACAAATTTGTAAAAGAATTGGGCCAATCGAATACCAGTGACAATGCCAATAGCTTTAGTATTGAGGGGTAAGTAGGCATTTTGCAAATTTTTATGCACTGATAATGAGTTGGGACAAATTTTAGAATACACGACCGTAACATCCAACTGCAACAGAAAATTATTCATTCTTGCTTAGTAAATCGAGCACTCTTATTCGAGCGACTTGTGGCTGCTTACGTGAAGGCCATTGAGCAGCTGACGAACGCATTGCAATTGATGGACGAGCAACGTGAGACGACGAATAAAGTAGATTCAGATCAAAATCGATGTATTGAGATTACCGCATTCTTTAGCGAGGACATGTGTTTGCGTGAAATCGATGCAAATTTTTCTTTTCATGATATACGCATTCCACTCCCACAAGTAGATGAACGTGTTCGTTCCCTATTGCAAGTGCTTCAAAACGCATCATCTATTGGATATTCATTATTTCCTCAGTTGTTTGCTGACTCGCTGCTTAGTGCACTGCAAGCAGTACGCGAATGTGATTTAACTACCAAGCTAATGGCGTTGCGTTACTGCGAGAGCATCTTTTCCTCGGCATGTGGATGCACTGAAGTTTTGGAGCACTATAGTCAACTGACTATGCAAGCAATTGCTTTAATATGGGGACAAGTGCCACTTTGGTTGCATGCACACTGCATGCGCCTCCAGGAACTGGACGGTTTGGCAGAAGTGAGCAAATCAATATTGCGAGCGCTAATGCGATTCGGTAACCAGTTTCAATGGACTCGACGAGCCTTGACAATGTTGGTTATTAGTATACTGTATAATTGTGCCGAATTAGAGACGAAAGGTTGGGATCAAAACACTTGCCAAAAATTAAAGGAACACATTCGCGTTCTTGTGGAATTTATAATAGAATTGCCATTGAAAGAGGGAGAGGAGGAAGAGATCTTAAAAGAAGCCGACAAACTCATTTTATTATCAGAACGAAATGAAAGTGTGTTACTGCTATTGGCTGTGATTCTGGCCCATCGATGTGAGCAAAGTTCAGAGCGATTACGTGTTTTGAAGTTCTTCAAGCAAAGTATCTTTGGCATTCTAAATAAATCTGAACTTAGTGTGGATGATCTGAAGCGGTTTAAGCCGTTGTTGCGAGCTTTTATATACGCCGAACATCGCCGCTGCCAACGCATGCAATTCAATGCAATGCACAAGTATTCTATGAACGAAGTCTTACTGGAGGAATACTATAACAGTATAAATTTATTTGCACCGATAGAAGACGCGGACTACCACATAGAGCTAGATCGGATTGTTTCCAGATACTATGTTAGTTCAAGGTTTGCAAGCCCTAAAGAATTCGAAATTTCAGCCTTGTATATTGAAATTACAGCCCTAATCATGAGCAGTATAAGTTTGAGAAGCTCGCTAAATACGAGCACTCAAACAACGTTGCTTATAGGTATTAGTGACTGGCTGTACATCACAACGCAAGAACGGCGACCTCCGCGCTACTTGCAAGTACTTGCTTTTGAATGTCTACGTGCTCTTGTAAGCCTAAATATAGGCGAATCCGATGAAGTAGTAAATTTTTTACGTAATCGGTATGAGGAAATCATGCGTTACCTCTTCGTCAAAGAACCGATAGTCGACTCCGTGGAATTATTGACTAGATTGCGAAAGGCTTTCTGTGAGCACTTTCATACTTTAATTGCCTGCGGCTGGATATCCCTGGAGAGTGTGTTGCGTGATTTTGTTGTCGCTGTGGAAGATATGCCAACACTATTGGTATCTATGCTACGAAACTCTTACTGCTCGGGGGCTGGTGCAAGCACGTGCAGCATGTTTCTCCGTTTGTCGCCTTGGGCCACATCTGACGTTCCCTTTCAGGAGCATGTCATTGTTTGTCGGCTTTGTAATCCTAATGAGTGCACATCATCTGCGCAGGTAGAAGCGTATATGCGCGCACACAAAGCTATTTTGGTAAGGTGTAAAAACGAAGGCAACAACCTTGCAAGTGGGCGTAAAACCCATCCTCTGCTGCCGGCGGCAACACGTCGCAAATTGTGTGAAACTTTGCTGACACAGCACAACTCAGATTTTACACCAATTGGTCGTCACTTGGAATTGTCGCGCATAAGCCCAGAAGACTTGTTGACTGTCTTGCAACGGGCTCAAGATGTATCTCAGCTGAATTTGCAGGTATTGCATTCACTCATACCACAATTGATTGCGATCGGTGGGGAGCAATTTACCATGAAATTGGCAAAGTTCATATTGCAGCATACGCAGAAGACACTGCAACCACAACCTGCAACAACCTCCACGTCTGCGCGACTATCAACATCGGATATTTCGAAGCGACAGAGCCAACTGAAAATACTGGAACTGATTGCCTGCTGTGCGCATAGCGATATAAGCGAAATGTGGCTTTTTCACTTTTTCAAACTGACTTTCTTTTATCTTTTGCACCCGCAATCCATGGTCGTGCAGGAGGCTGTGCTATGTGCGACAGAAATGTGTGCTAAACATGGTTTGCAGCCTGTGCGCTTATGGAATTGGTACAAACGCGATGCGCTAACTTTGTTGGTACAGCTAGCAGTGCAGATTTTCTTGCAGAATGGCGTGCGCTTGACACGTTCATTAAAAGCGGTAAGTAAGCACTTACAAGTACTCTTTGAAAATTTACATTCAAATACAAAATATGACTTCTTCATTAACAGTTCACGAAAATGTTAGGCTTTTCCTGCGTACAAGAATTTATTTGTCGGTACTACCGACTTTTGACGACAATGATTCTGCCATATTCCGTGAAGGAGCCACTCTGCAAAGGACTTCTTGTGTGCATTTCGAAAGTGACACGCAAACCCATATCAACGATTTTCGTCGCCTCGTTCCTTCGCATCTATACACATATCTATTTGACAGAAGAGGTAGAGGTGGGCAACAACTGCATTGAATTGATACTTAAATGCACCGAATTCAGTCTAAAAAAACTGATGAATACGGATGTAAAGGTATGCACTGCTTAGTTTGTCCTTCATACTATATAAAAAATGAAGGCCCTATTTTAAAATACGCTCATGTTAATTTCATACAATTTTCACGTTGCAATTTTGTGTAAATCTTCTTTGACCATACAGCAAACAGTCTCCGAGTTTCTCATCTACTTCAATCGCAATCCTCAGTTCGTTATGAAGGCATTTCAGTGTTTACTCTTCAACGATGGTGGTAGCTCTCGCGCTATAGCTTCCGACAGCAAAACTGGTGCCATTGTTCAATCTGAAAGTAATCACACAAGTGATTTTGCGAAATTTATAGCCGATCGCTTCTTGGGCGTAATCACCTACTTCGAGACTTGCCTTGCTGAACCAACGTTCGAGAAACCGTTAAAGGAGGAGGCACTCTATAGTCTCGGGCAAATACTACGTTTTGTTGGCGCTAAACATGTCACACAATTCCGTTTTAAAATCATCGCCATGTTGAGTTTTGTTTTATCACTGCAGGATCGTCACTTGCAGGCAATCTGCTTAAAGATCTGGAACATTTTCCTACATATTGTCAACATTCAAGAGTTGGGCCCGTCGCTGAGCCGCATTGTGGCTTCACTGCAACCACTGTTGATGCATAGCGAAGTCGAGGTGAATGCCCTCTATGAGTTTGTAATACTAAAGAATGACAGCTTGCTGGGCGCTTACATTCCCGACTTATATTTCGTGGAACAATTGAAGGGAGTTACGCCTGCTATACGTCAGTGCGTTGCCCGCCAAACGGAGATATTGAAAAGTGAGCGCTCTACATTGCTCGACAAGATTGCGTTTCTTTACCGGCAAATCACCAATGAAAATTCGCAAGTGCGTATTTATGGTCTCACGTATTTGCGGAATTTCATTGCTACTCATCGTGCCGAAATTAACCATATGGTGCTTAGCGAAATGGTCATCGATCCCTTAATTGAGAATGTAGTAGATACACTCGTGGCTGGCTGCAAGCACGAAGACTCCAATTTGCAGCTTTCATCGGCAAAGTGCCTGGGTGAATTGGGCGCCATTGATCCCAGCTACATAACTACTAACTATACATTCGAGCAGCGCGATGATTTGCCGCTAAGTGTACACACAGATGGATTTGCTATAATGGCACTTACCGAGCTCTGCCGCGCATATCAATTCCAAAAGGACACAAAATATGTTGACAATTTTTCCCTGGCTATACAAGAAACCCTAGCGGCTTGCGGCGTGTCGCCGCTTGAGAATAAAAAGTTGAATGTCTGGGAGTCGATGCCAGCGCGCATGCGGCAAGTGATGGAGCCGCTGCTTACATCTTGCTATACAAATTCACGCCGTGAGAGCACTTGTACCGATCATCCAATCTTTAACAGCGGTTACTGTCGCAGCTACTCAGATTGGGCATTCAACTGGGCAGCACGTCTTATTGATTTTGTGCAAACGGATGAAACCAAACACTTGCTGAATTCCTACAAGCCGAGTATCAAACGCGACAGCAGTATATTGGTCACATTTTTCCCCTATATACTTTTGCATGCATTGCACGATGGCACAGATTCGCAGCGTCAAAAGGTGTATGAAGAATTCGAAACGGTTTTCAGCTTCAGCAGCGTAGGCATCGTTGAGCAACCAGTCTATGAGGCGTCTGGACTGAAAGAGTTTGTCTCCGCCAAGTACGCGGCTGATCTTGCATCGGTGGGTGAATTAGCGAAGAGAACGGGATCCGGTCAGGTAATGCAATACGATGCGTTGGAGCACATTAGTCGCACTTGCACCAAACTCTGTTCAGAACAAATCGATTTCCTGCAGCGTTGGGTGCGTGAGTGGCAGCGTATCAACAGCATTGGTGCCAAAGCGAATGAAGAAGACAATAATTATAAGAATGTGCGCGATTTTCTACGCCGATTTGACAAACTTCTAATAGCAAAGGCGAACTATCATTCGAATGAGTATGCGCGGGCGCTTATGTACCTCGAAGCATACATTGAGGAGGCGGACTCACAACAGCGGTTGCAGGACCAAATTTCATTTTTGATTGAAATACATGGAGAACTATTGGACGCCGATTCTGTTGAAGGTGCCGTATATGTTAAAAAGAGCAGCCTAAGTCTTGGCGAGGAGATCATGGTCAATCGCATCGTAGACCGGCCACAAGAGCTGCAGACATGCTACGAGCAGTTGATGTGTAGCGATGAGCCCATCAGCCAGGAGCATATAAAGGGCATGATCAATTGCTATCTGCGCATGGACACGCCCGAAACAGCACTGTTGATCACAGATGGTCTGTGGCAGAAACTAACTGACCACTACACTGACGACTACTTTAAAGAATGCAAATCGGAGCTATTATGGCGACTTGGACGCTACGATGAATTGCAGGAGTTGCTCGAAGACTCCGTGGTGCGCCGTAAAACGTTCAACTGGAATATTCAATGTGCCGAGGCATTTCTACTTTATAGGCAGCCTATCGTGCATGTACAGACGCCAGATGCACCTACAACAATAACCGATTTCACTCTACGTTTGGATGAGATACGTCGGAACGTGTTGTCGACTATACACATCTGCTCGGGCGTTAAGCAGAAATCCTACCCTCATTCATACGAAGACGTCGTAAAACTCCATTTGCTCAATGAGATGGAGAAGAATAAAGAGCTTACGCATCAAGTGATTGCCAGTTTCGGGGTAGAAGCAAATGCTAGCCATTGTCTCACAAGCGTGCGTGATTTCTTCACCGATTGGGATAGGCGTCTGTGTGTGTTGCAGCCTGTGGTGCGCGTGATGGAGCCAATACTGTGTTTCCGTCGGAATCTTCTAATTGAAAGCAAGCGTCTTCTATCTGCGCAATCAGGAGGAGGCGCCGTCGAGGTGTTACGCCAAAATGTCACTGACGCCATTGATGCCGAAATTGGCAAGCTGTGGCTGCGCAGCGTCCAGATGTATCGCGAAGCTGGAAGTCTGCAGCAAGCGCAACTGTGCATAATGAAAGCGGCGGAGTACGCACCAAAGACGCTTTTCATTGAAAAGGCCAAGCTTTTGTGGCAAAAAGGCGATCAGACTCATGCCTTCAAGTTGCTTGAGGAGCAGCTGGAACGCATCGAAGCACAGTGTGGACGTAATGTGCGCACACTCAACGCTGTGGATCGCGCGCTTTATGCGGAAGCGAAATACTTGCAGGCGACATACAGCGCCGAATCAATGAACAGCTGCGCCGAGTTGAATTTGCGCTACTTTCGCGAAGCCATTCTTGGCAATCACAATTCGGAGAAGTGCTATGTGCAGTTTGCGCAATACATGGAGAAAATCTATGAATCGTTCTCGGCAGAACAACAGCACGGCGATACAGGTCGCAAGCTGTTGCTCGATATTATGTTGAATTATGCCAAGTCATTAAAGAGTGGCTGCGAAAATGTGTACCAATCATTACCACGCCTACTCAGCATTTGGTTAGATTTCACTTCGCGCAGTGCATCCATGTCCGAGGCGGCCACAGGCGATCCAGCGCTCACAGCCAAGGCGAACAGCATGCAGGAGCTGGCTAACAAAATGAACGAACTGATAAACAACTGTGCCAACGCCCTGCCAACGGCTATATTTTACACAGCTTTCTCACAACTGCTCAGTCGCATTTGTCATCCGTCAAACGAAGTTTTCGCCGTACTGCGCACCATCGTTATTAAGCTGCTGGAGCATTTTACACAGCAATCTTTATGGATGCTGTTGCCTATACTTAAGTCGTCACAAACGAATCGGGTGAAGCGCTGCAAACTGATTTTTACAGATTCGCGTCTGGCCAAACCAGCATTCCAAAAGCAATTAAATGATTTCAATATACTAGCCGAACGCCTAATCGAGCTGACAAACAAGGATGTGGCACACGATCGCACTTATGAACTGAGCACGCTTGTCAAACAACTACCAAAATTGTTTGAGGATCCGAAATTTTCCAATATTTTGCTGCCATTCGAAAAGTACATGCAAGCATCGTTTCCACTAACATCCACTTCATCATCATTGGACATAAATCTGTCGCTGGGAAACATTGAGAGATCATCATCATCATCGTCGTCGTCCTCTTCCTCATCAGCGGCGACGTCGAGTCCTTTGTCAGTGCCATCAAATCCATTTCCCTACCAGCAAATCTATATTTCCGGTATTAAGGAGGAAATAGTTGTGTTGCGATCGGCTGCTAAGCCGAAAAAGATCAGCATTTTATGTAATGATGGAAAATGTTACGAAGTCATGGTGAAACCGAAAGACGACTTGCGCAAAGACTTTCGATTGATGGAGTTCAATGGGCTGGTTAAAAGGTTTCTGCATCAAGATTCACAGGTAAGTAGTTGTGTGCTCCTGCCTCTAATGACTGTGCAATTTTTACCGATGCCTGCTTCTTCAGGCGCGTCATCGCTGTTTTCGTATTCGCACCTATGCTGCCATCCCCTTTAATGAGGAATGCGGTTTGGTGGAGTGGCTCCCAAAGTTGAATTCTTTCCGCGCTATTTGCAATTCGGTGTATCGCATGCGTGGCCTAGGTTTACCTGATCGCATGCTGCGCCAGTGCGCGTTACCCAGAACTGAGTCGCTAGAAAAGAAGCGTAGCGTATTTCTCGATACGCTTCTGCCCGCCCATCCGCCAGTATTTCAAGAGTGGTTGCGTCGTCGTTTCTGCACGCCGAACAGTTGGTATGAGGCGCGATGTGCGTACGTGAAAACTGTTGCAGTCATGTCCATGGTTGGCTATATACTCGGACTGGGCGATCGGCATGGCGAGAACTTGCTCTTCGACGAGACAAATGGCGATGCAGTGCACGTAGACTTCAATTGTCTTTTCAATCAAGGAGAGTTGTTTGCATATCCGGAATTGGTACCCTTCCGTCTGACACATAATATGGTCTTTGCCATGGGTCCGTTGGGTGTTGAAGGCATGTACCGACGATGCTGTGAGATCACAATGCGGGTGCTGAAAAAGCAATCGAAAACGTTAATGTCTGTGTTGAGACCCTTCGTCTACGATCTAGTGGCATTGAATCGCAGTTTTAGTGGAAAAAGTAAACCCTCATTGGAGCTGACCGATCCGAAGGCATTGATGGATGTTCGCCGCATTGAGGAGCGACTGCAGGGCTATGTAAGTTACTATAAGGCCTACAACTAAACGACACTTGTAAAAAATACATTTAATTGTAGGTGAAGCGCACTCAGGCCAACAGCATGCCGCTCTCAACGGAGGGACAAGTGAACTACCTCATAGCTGAGGCTACAAGTATTGATAATTTGGCAGCCATGTATATTGGCTGGGGTTCCTATATATGAAATTTAAATTAACGAATAAATATATGTTTTGTTTTTGTATTGAATTAGTTATTAACTATAGGCGCTTGCATATTTTGCATTTAACGCCCGTTTGTATGTTAAGTTTTTTTTTTGTACTGCCTGAGATTTAGGAAAATAAATATGAAATAAAATGAATAAATGAACCTTTTGTTAGCTGTTTGTCAAAACATGGGGTTGTAAATACATACATATGCATGGGGTAAAGCTAGAATTTCAAGATACTAAAGTGCAGTGTCACATTTTCAAAAGTATCCTCCGAATTCCAATTAATTTGAAAAATTAAAAATGTAAAACCTGATTAACAGGTCTATTCTGCGCTGGTAATAAAAAGTTTGTAACCGGTAAATAAAGTTTCTGTAATTTTTTTTGTGTTCTTGTAACCGGTAAATTTTGTTAGCATCTAATAAGCTGGTAAGAAAGTATTGCCCCGTGAATTTGCACAATTCTTCAGAGCTAAATTGTTGAATATTTTAACTGCATTACCAATGTACCTAGAATCGCGGTGACAAGAACTGGTATCATTTTTTGGTAATACAACTTTCCGGTTACAAAATCTTCGGTAACGTGCAGAATAGACCTGTAAAAGCAAACTCCCAAAAACAAAACGTTAAAACGTGCGTAATAAATTGTTTTTTTTTTTCGAATAACTGCAAAAAAGAACGTTCGGAAATGCATCATAAACAATTTTTTTTTGAATAACTGTAAAAAAACGTTTGGAAATGCATTTTTTCATCGAATAATTAAAATGCATTATACATTTTTTTTCTGAATTTTTTCCGATTAACGGCATGACGAGAAAAGGTTAATTACATAAGTGCATTCTGCGAATTTGCATGCGTTCCCTTCCGAACCCAAGTCGAAAACCTGTTTTTTTCCCCGCCATCTGGGAGGTCGGCCAATGGCGTTGAAATTGGAAAAATGCATTCACTACCAGTGTTCGGACTCAACTCTGATAAGAAGTAGATTTACTCTGGTTTTTGAAAAACATTAGTCCGCTTGACTTCATCCCTTTACCGTACCTTTTTTCCATAGTTCACGTGACCACGATAACCAAAAGAATTCACAGTTAAAAAAAAAAACTGCCAACACTTTATTAAGGCCACTCCAACCAGCAGAGGGACTACAAAATGACACATACTATTTTTCCATGGCTACCCTAGAAATGAGATTTCGAGGAATAAAATATTTATAGTTGGCTTAGCTCTTGAAACGTCTTGCGGGGAAAATGGGCGTGATCCGCCCCCTTTCGTATGGTTGCTGTGTAGCCAAATTTTAAAAATATCGCAGTTTTTCAGCGAAGTTAGTTCTGAAAATGGACTATTTTTGTTGTAGGCGCAAATAATCTTGCGCATTTTTATTTGACCACTCATTATTACATATTTAGCCAACGATTTTCTTCATCAGTAACTTGATTTTTTTATTTGTAAAAGAACAGGCTTTAGTACAAATGCAAAAATTTGGCACAGAACCTGTTATTTTTTTGAATTTTTTTATCTGTTAAAGTTTAATTTTTTCATTTTTTCATTAAAAAATAAAAAAGCTGGAATGATGAATTAATTTGTCAGAAACTATAAGCCCTATCGGAAAGTGATGTATACACGGTTTATGAAGAATTTCATTGGCTTTCATTTGCCGTATTTTATATTAAGATTTTTAAATTGGTTCGTAAGATATACTTGATTAAAAGGAACCAATTTTTGCTTTAAGCTGAATAAAGTTAAATTGCAAATATCTCGAAAAAGTATCCATAGAAAATAAAACTAACTCGATTTTCGGAATCACCGAGCAATTCTACATAGGTATTGGATAGTGGCATCCACAGAAAATATAATTATTATTCAAGGACTTATATTATAAAAGTACTTTCATAATAATTATCATTGAGATACAAATTTTTATGTCTTCAAAGACCTTTATTTTGAGATTTATATTATAAAAGTCTTCTCATAATAATTATGAGTGCGAAACAATTTTAAGTTTTATAAAGACGGGCCTTGTTCCGGATCATTTCGGGATTACTTGGGGACCAGCGCGGGGCTAGTTTGAGTCATTTGAGACTTAAAAAATTTTGTTGCGCTTATAATAACTATGAAAACAATTTTATAATATAAGTCTCAAAGTCTTTTGAGGCTTAAGAATATTTATCTTAATTATCTTTATTTTATTTTTTATGAATAAGGCAATAAAATTATAAGAAAATTTTACAAAATTACCTGTGCCAATCTGCCATAGTACGGTTGTTGCTCCCTTCCATACCACAGTAATTTTGTATACAACTCTGAATGATCAAAATTCATCCTCCTTCTCAATATCAACCCTGATCAGACTTTACCACTGGGGAGTGCTCAAAAAGGTTTATTACTACAAAAAGGTTATATACATACATACTGTGCCCCAAAACAACCCAGAAAACGTTCCTCACGCTTGAAAAATGTATAATAGAAAGCGAATTCCTTCCACTTTTGGATCGTAAATGTCTTCTTCTTCGTGCCCGAAACAGCCCAGACTTGCCGGAAATATGCAAGAAGTTAGCTGTTGTTTGTTTACATCCGAAAGCGAATTTTGTAAAATACAAAAATGGAAAATAGCACTAAAGTTTCAGAAATGTATGTAGGTATTTGCTAATTTTATTAGCCATGTAAGATAAATACACATAAAATCATTGTTTAGAGTTGATTTGTTGATTTCGCGCACGAAATGTGGTTTTTTGCGTTCCTCATACTCTGGGCACTTTTGGCACCTGTTGACACATTTTTGACACTTGTGAGAGATAACTATTTTTACGCTCTAATTACCGAAACAGCTCGGAAAGCGTGTGGAACAAAACTATTATCCGAAACGTTTACATGCTTTTTTAAAAATCGCATTATGAAGATTAGTTGTGTTTTTTTACAAATTATCCAGTAACTTGCCAGTAACTCTCCAGTAACTTTATTTCTAAGAATTCGCTCTCATGGAAAAAATTTGCAAAAAAGTACGCGAACGCTTTTCCAGTAATAATTTGCAAGTTTCATGAACAGCTGATAAATTGGTTGTTTATTCGCAGCATATTCCCAATTAAACGATATATTTTATATTTAAATATGTTTGTTTTGAAAATTTCCACAATAAAAATCCACAAACAGTTTCCTTATTAGTTTAAATTTCATACAGCAACATGCGATCAGCTGTTTTTCGTACTGGCAAATTCTTACAAGTAAAAATTTATCCAGTAAAATCCATTAAAAGCTTGCAACTTCAGCTGTCATTTTTCGCTCTCTCAATTTCCCCTACTTTGCAAGTTTTTGCGTACGAAAACGCCAAAACATGAAAATTCGTAAAAACTTTTACTGGATTTTACTGGAAATGAGTAAAAAAACGCAACTATTGTCTGATGTTGCTTTCGGCAGGTTGTGGGAAATCGCGATTGAAGTTTGGAATGCAATTTCTCAAACACGCGAGGATAGAATTTCTCCAAAGTGTCTGAAAATGTTACTAGTTCACAAAATTCTTAAATTATTTAATTTTTAATGTTTATTGTTAATTAGTTTTGAGTTTATGAAGGATTTTTTTTTAGTAAAATTTTGTCGTAAGCGTCATTTGTCCACAATTTGGCAGCCACCATTGTATGAAACACGACAAAGTGTGATCAAAATTTCTACTAAATTAATGACACTTTATACTTACTTAAAACTTACTTACTTATTTCAAAGTATATAACTGCATCTATAACTAAAAATCATCAAAATTGCGCTTACGACAATCTTTTACCCAGGCGACTATATGTACTTTATCAATGTTTTCCATATTAATAAAAAAAGTGTTAGTATTAGTATACGTTTAAATTGAAATTTTCAGAAATTCAATTCAGTTCAATTCAGTGTTTATTGAGTCTATGATTACAAAAAATCTTACAGACTAGAATAAAATTAATAGGAGAAAAATTAAGAACTACACTAGGAGTACACAGATTCCATTAAACTTCTGAAAGACTGCCTATTAATAGAATAATAATCAGCACTTGCACTTTAAGCACAATTTCGACGCTTAAAATGTCACACAAAATAGAAATAAATACACTGACTTTGGCAACATACTAGGTGCAATCCCGTATTCCTCGGACTCGGACTAGTAAAAAATAAAAATAAAAATTCGCTCAGAGCGAGAGAGTAACATTGAAAAGTACGGGATCGCTTTCTAGTAAAAAATGGTAACTTCTGTCAACTTCAACATAACCTCCAAATTTTGGTTGTAAATTTTTGCTTATTTTGTATGTAAACACACTCAGATCATACATGTAAATAACCAAAAATACTTTCAAATTGATTAGAATCCACTTAAACAAGTAATTAAATACTTTTAAACATGAATTAGCAGAGTGCACTTTTCTTTTGGTTGCCAAACACACTACAGCTGATCGTTTTACCATTTACCAGCAAAAAATTCTCGGACTAAAACTGGTAACTTCTGATAGAGNAATAGTCAGAGAACCGAGTACGGGATCGATTTCCAGTAAAATCTGACTGATTCTGACTATTTCTGACTAGTCCGGACTCGTACGGGATCGCAACTACTGCCAGAAAAGCAGTTACCATCTGACACGATTTTTTTTTTTAATTTTTTAGCAACTGTAATAATTTGTGATCAAATCCCATAGTAGTTTTTATTTATAAACTAAAGGGTTGAAAATTCAACTTTATTCCTCTAAATTGAAGTTTTTGACCATAGTGCATCGGTGGCGGCGTGTTGCAACTGTAAAACGCCAACTCTTTATGCAACTCAATGCCAACTGGAATGGCAATAAGAGCAGCAATGCGGAATCGTTCCATCAGCGTATGATGCAGTTGGGCATATAACACAGATTACAATCCGACTTACAATTGCTTGGCCACCACAGCACGGCGCTGCATCGAGGACTCAGCTGGATTCCTTGGCTACTGCTTCGAGTGCGAGGGATTTGGTTGCCTTCATTTCAAATAGCGGTAACTATACATAACTGCTGTTGTAAGTACATGTATGGGTTCGTGTATCGCGCCATGTTTACATACTTTAAGGATGTTGACGTTGGCAACGGTAGGCACATACGCACATGCAAACATACATACATATTTACATACGTACCCTGCAGGGAAAAGCTGAACGAGTATGCACAAATTCTAGTTCATGAACTACTATTTAACGATAAAAGTCATACCAGCTCGTTATGAACTATAATCATACCGGTTCTATTGAAAAATTTAAACAAATTATTTTTCGTGATTGGGATCACAAGTTCACAAAATTGGGATACGATTTGCACCAAATTTTGGCAAATACCAAATCGTGTGATACTGCCTTTAAACTTGTATTTATACGCATGTTGTTAAAGAATGAACTATAAAAAAACTGACCAAAATTAAATAATAACAAAAATAATATTTTAAAACTTGTCAAAATTTGCTGCGGCTAAAATTTTTTCAACTACTGTACATTAGTTGAATATGATTACTCGGCCGTGCTATCATAGTAGCCGCTAAGTGCATTTTAAACATTTCAGGCAATAGCCTTACGCGATTATCGCGAATCATTGATTTAAGATTACTTTTATTTTTTGTTGTTTGTGTGAAATATTTTATTTTATATCAGTATTTTTCTTTTAATCAAACTATGTTGAAATAAATGTGAAAAAAAAAATATTTTGTCAGCCTCAAGTTCTGAACACATTGAAAACGACGAGCTACGGACCACAGCTTCCAATTTGTCATCTTCATTATCTAAACGCTTTGTCGATGGCGACATGATTTCTTTGAACGCGGCAGCGACATCATGAATTTGTATGAGTTTGACATAAAAGAAGAGGAAGAACCTTATCTGTCGCCAGAAAAATAGAAATAGATCTAATCTGGCCACAACCACAGCCGTCGCGTAGCCCGGTCGTCGCCAAAATAATTATCTACATAAGAGTACGTGTTAAAATAATTTGACAGCTGTGGTTTGTAGCTCGTCGTTTTCATTGTGTTCGGGCTATAAGTTCAAACCTGAGATGTGCTTTCAGAATAATCCAACTTTTAAATATTAAAAATTCTGCGACTTTGAACGTAATTTTTATTCCAAAAGAACATCTTAATTGAACATTTGGAAAATACGTCGAAACTTCTAGCCCTTATAACGTCACATATACATGTAAAATGCTTCAAACAACTTTTTCTAGAAGTGCGTACAAACCCTGATTTACTACTTTTAATGATGCTCCTTCTTGTAGTCAGAATATTTCGATCGTGGTATCGAATAAAATTTTTTTCGACAATGGTTCTGATAGTTGCTCTTATTTAAATGGAGCCTTCTAAACTCAATGGCGTCCCCCATTTTGCCCGATGAGCTCCATTTTTAGAGATAGCGGTACTTGAAACTTCGCTTAAATTTTACCTATTTTATAAAAAAAACTCCCTCAGGTTTGAGGATATTTTATTAAAATTTTGTACAAGATTGTATTTGAGCACTACCATCACTATTTCTTAAAATCATCGAAATCGGTTCACTATAACATCTAGCTCGCTTACAACAGAGCCGTTGTTTTTCGTTATAACTCCTACAATTAAGCAGGTAAAAACTTAGTACAGATTCACTTTAACATATGTATATAGCACGCATACAATTCATTTTTCAGATATGAAGTTAGAGTTATAGCGCAAAAACACATATCTGAGTAATTAGATGTATTGGAGCTATATGTTAAAGTGGACCTATTTCGATAATTTTAAGGGATATTTAAGGTTATATTGCAAAGCCGTTATGTGCAAAATTTTTGTAAAATAACTTCAAAACTGAGAGAGTTATTTATAAAATAGTTAAAATTTAATCAAATTTTCAAGTACCGTTATCTCGAAAACCGGAGGCAATTTGTTAAAGGGAGTAATTGAGTTTAGAAGGCTGCAATTAAGTGAGTTCAACTTTCAAAATCTTTGCTCAAAATTTACAACTTCCACAGCGTAATTTGTATCCAGCTTATTCTTTTGTTTTCTATTTCAGCGATCTAAATGTTTATTTCTCGTTTAATTTTTGCAGCACTTGATGAAAATGAATCACACTTTTACTTATCGATTTATTAAAAGATCATAGAATAGAATCATATACAAAACATATATAGGTGTGCCCACAAATTAAAAAATTAAAATTTTTGTTTTGAAAGTGTACCTGTTTTTTATATTTTCCCATTTACATATGCAAATAAAAAAAAGAAATAAAACAATTTTAGTTTAAAAAACTAGAGCCTCCCTATTATAATTGCCATTCGTACTGTCATCAGGTATATAACTTGAGAATAGAAATCGCTGCATCTTTTAGGCGCATCAATATTGCATAGTTACATCCCGAGCTAATAAAAGGAAAGTAAAAAAAGTATTCGCCGACTGAGATTCGTTCTCGGACCCTCGAATGGCGCGCAAGAGCTTTGTACTGGGGCCATTGTTACTAGTATTTCTACTGCTGGTGCAGGAGCGGACAATTGACACATTGAAAAAGGATACAACGTGAACGTTGGAGTGAAACGCAAACTGGTAGGATTCCAGATCAAAACTGGTAGCTTTTCCTGCAGGGTACTTACATATCATGTTCTTGTACCGTTAAAAATTCAAGTTCATACATACATACGACTAGCAACAAATATTGATTGAACGAATAGCGGCAAAAGAGGCGCAATCAGTTGCAGGCGGCGGCTACTGTTGTTACCGCTGTCGCCACCTATTGTTGCCACTTTCCAACGGGAGATTGTCGCTCTTGTTCCAATCACTTTATAGATCTTCTGTTTGATGTTATGTACTATTGTTGCTGGCTGCGTTGTTGCTGTGTTTGCTCGTGTCGCTCCCTGCGATTGTGAACGCTGCAGGTCTCCGTTTTTGTTTTTAATTTTTTTTTGTCTTTTTGCCAGTGCAATCAGTTAAATGCTCAACTATGGTACGTGGCATGGATGGTTTCCTCTGAATTTGACTCGATTTGTGTTGTCACCGTAGTTTTGTGGTTGTACCGTTTGGCTGAGTTGCTGCAGCTACTTCTGATAGGGCTACTAAATATTGCTGTTGTTAACTGTGTCTGTTGCCCATGCCAGTGATGTGAACGTGTTGAGAACGGGTGATGCTGGCAATGTTTACGTACATGTTGACTGTAGTTTCAGGTCGGGTACATGACATCGAATCGCCTCCAACTCTACCTCTGTTGGCCAATAACCACCCAGCTGCGATTGGCTTAATCCCAATACTTAAGGACATTTCGCTATTTCTTACATTGCACTGTGGTCTGGTGACTACTATTTGCGGGCCAAAAGTCCAGAAGTAACCAAATTGATTTGAAACTTGGTGTTTGGCGGGTTTTTGTTGTCGCTGATTTCGAATCTGATGTTAGATTTCTTAAATTTAAAATGGCCGATCCAATATTGGCGACCAAGTTTTATAATTTTTTTTATCTTCACCACAAACTCATTTAAATGCGGATTTTCGAGGTCGCTGATTTCGAATCTGATTACAGATTTTTGAAATTCACAATAGCCACTCCAATATGGCGACAAAGTTTTATATTTTTCTCCTTTCACCAAAAACTTTTATATAAGGGTGTTTTCGAGGTGGCGATGTCAGATTTTTTAAATTTAAAACGCGGGTCCAATGTGGGGTTATCGGACTCGGAGCAAAAAAATTTAAGTTCAAAATAGTAGACCACATTTTTGCTATATATTTTTCCCTATTCATATATAGGTGCTTCAAATAAAAACTCTTTCTTTTGAATATACATAAGTAACACGAGAGTTTGTATTTGTATTTTATTTGTACAAATTTGTACTTAAGTATTTATTTGAAAAGGCTCTATCAGAAAGCTAATCGAGGTTTCAAGATCTGGAGAAGATGCGCCCGAGCCAAGAACGACGGAGTCAACATTGCACATTCCCGCCTACGACGAGATACGCGTTGCATGCCTGTAAGCTGAAATTTGACTATGTGCCAACTCTCTACATATCGTCGTTTAAAGTACAAAACCGCGTATCGTGGTTCTGCAAAATCTCGTAACTGACATTTGTGCCAAAAGAGATATTTGCTCACCGGAAGCTCGTGGCTTCAAAACCTTAACCATTTATAATAAAATATCGATACTTAGATATAAGAAGAAGAGATAATTCAGTTTAAAAGAGGGAAGCGTTTTGAATTAAGACAAGTTTTACTCTCTCCCATAAAACTAGAGGTTTTGGATTTTCTTGTTATATTCATATATGTATACATACTATATACATTGTATATATAGCATACAAGGCCTTATCGAGCGAATTGCACCAAGGGCTAAGGCCCACCGTAAACGAACTGATGAATGTGGTCCTTTATCGATTTTAAAGCTTAACTATTTTACCCAACTTCAGAGCATTTATTACATACTTTTACGTTCATTGTAAGTCACTGTGCAACATCTCCGATACATACATTGTTGTTGCCACAATTGCTTTTATTACATTTCTCTAGTCATGGAAGTTGATAGCTTGTTGCTAACCAATGTCTTAGCCACTGTTTGGCGTATTTCACTTTGCTACTGTTTGGTCACGTTCAAATTTTGTCAACACAATCTGTGTGAGCTCATCGCATCTGCTGCTGGCTCTGGCTGTAACCAAACGGCAAACACCAACCAACCAACACACAACAACAGCAACACCCCTGCCAGCTACAACAACACGTGCATGTTGCATGTAACTAAGTAGTAACATGGCCTGTTTAGCTTAACGTCATTTCCAGGCTGCCTTGGTTTTCTAGGCTTTCTGGACGCTAATCTAACAGCTGCCATCAGCGCCAGTTCTTGCATTTTATCAGCTGCTGACGGCTGCTGCCTTATGACCGCCTTCGCAGCGGAGGTAATACGCCTGGAAATGGAAGCCGCTCTGACTTCGACGGTTTGGTCGCTGCCACTTTGCGTTGTCCTATTTATTGTTGCCGCTACATTTGATGCTGAGCAGCAGGCATCAGACAGCAGAGAAACGTACGCCTTGCCGAGATTGCAGTTTCGTTCGTTTTAGTTTCCAGAAACGTATAGAAACACGAAATAAAAAGGTAAGTTATTTTTTTCCGAATAATGGAAAAGCATATGTGAAGTGCAGAAGGAAAGCGTAGTCAACGAAAAACTCAATCTGAAATATTTCAGAAAAACATCCGAAAAACAGGAACAACAAAAACTTACAAAACTCTGTAGGGAATCACAACTGAAGCACAAGGAAATTCATAAGAATAATGTATTGATTAAACTATACCTAACTAGATAGGGAGCTTTAGAGGAAAAGGGTATAACTTTGGATATGGAGTTTCAGGTGCGAATAGCATTGACAAAAAATAGTCTTGCAGATTTATTGCAAAATTTTTTTATTTAAAAAATCTTAAATGTAGACCTTCTTACACGATATTCTAAGCAACTAATCACAACTTTTAAAAATAAAGTATCATATAATTACCCTAAAACTGAAAAACCTGCCCATTGAAGTTAATAATATTCGTCGTACTCAATCCCAAACCCCCATTTTATCGAATTCTCTCAAAGTGTACCGCAGCGTTTCTGTCAGTTGCACGGAAGCAAACATTTCTTCAAATTTTTTGGCCGCAAAATCTGCGTCAGCCATATTATCCAAACTACTATCACTAGCTACTTCTTTATCCTGTACAACGAGGGGGTAGATGCCGTAATTAGCGAACAGCCCATAGCTAGCGCGTCTGCGTACTTCACCGCAGATTTGTTGAAAGCTCGGCAAAGGATTGTAGTTGAGTTCGACAAGTTTAGCGCGAAAATGATGGTAATACTCCTTCAACAATTCATCGCGCTTATTTTTCAATACGTCCAATCGCAAGCTGGTGTATAGGAAATAATTCAAATCAACGCCCGGACTGGTCCACACTGTCATCTGATAATCGATAAATATACAATCTTGCACCTGATGATTGTCATCGTATTTGAAGAGTATATTATTGACCCAAAGATCACCATGATTTAGTACGCGAAATGTGTCATCTGGAGCGGGTGCCTGAGCGCGCACCAAATTATCGGCTATGTTTTCAATGTATTTTTGCAATTTCTCAGCAATATCCATGTAATCGGGCCATTTGGAGATGAGTTGCAGTAGAGCGTTGGCACTTCGGGAGAAGAATCGCAGCAGGAAGCCGTCAGGTTTAAGTGCGTTGCGGGACAGCATGCCGCGGTTGTAGAGCTGGGGTATATGCGGGTCCTGCGGATGGGATAGTAAATCATTAAAATAAAACAAATAAGACAAGCGCTATCTTAGGAATAACTAGTAACTTCAAAAAAGAACAGTGGTGGCCCTAAAGCTGAGAGGAGAAAGCGAAGGAAATGCTACTGTTTTAATAACTTGCTAAATTATGCACTTCACTTTATCAGGACCAAGGAAAACACTATATCCCATCTTCTAATTTGTGCGAGGCACACAATTAAAAAATGAGTAACATAAAGCCTATCGTTGTATTATTCGGGAAGCTTTATTTTTTTAATTTCGTGAGAGTTGGCGTTTGGCCAGCTAAAGAAGCTCTACTGACCGCGCGGTCGAGTGTTGAGTGTCGTGGTTTTCGCCCAGCTCTCACTGAGCTGACTAAAACCCATCTCTCCAAGAATACTTTGTTCACGCTTCCATGTCTGGAAAGATGACCTCAAGAGTGCCTTGCTTAGCCAATTAATCAGCTATCCAGTTTCCTGTAATGACTCTGTCTAATTTGGAAGTAATACGAGGTTACCAAGGGGCGTTTTCTGACGAGACCATACGCGATCATGGAACCCTGATTACCGCTTTCCTGTCAGAGTGAAATTTGTCCGTATTGTTGATATTACACTGTAGCCAGTAAGTTCGATATATAAAAAACCAATGACTGCGACAGCTTACTCCGTATTGCCTACGAGTAACAGGTTAAGCACAGTGTTAAGCACTAGAGTTGGGGTTGACATTCAGCTTATTCTAACATGGACTTTACCAGTGGACCCATGCAATATAACTGGCTTGATTATTACCTTTGGATAGAGCCCACACCTCTCACCCACCGAGCTTTTACAGCAGAATGGCACATGTGATGCTATGATGTTAAGAATATAAAACTTCATAAAGCCGATACAAATACATACTCGTACTTTGTTTTTGATATTGCTAAATATCTCGCCTACCTTCTTTGCGAGATGCATTGAGACTGCGTGAAATTGCCCAATGCGTTTCATCACCAAGCGCGCATGCGTCTCATTTAATCCTCGTTCGCGCGATGCCATCTGGTAACCGCACACATTTAGATCCTCGAAGGCTAAGCAATTCACAGGCCTTTTAATGGCGTGATAGAGACTACAATAGGTAAAAAACGCTAGTTGAAACATTTTTTTTTCTGTATAAAGAACTACAGTGTTATTTAGTACACATACCGCCCACCGAAGCGCTCGCCCGACTGCAGGAACAGCGAGAGTTTTGGTAACATCTCCTCGAATATTGTCTTTTCCTTTACAAATACGCTAATTTCATCCAGGAAATCAATTCCATCCATGGGAGGTAGACATTTAACGATCACAGATAACTCGCCATGCTTACCCGACACTGCTAACTCGTATTGCACTTTCATGCGATATACCAAGCTGCAGTAGTTCTCGCCTACAGCACTGCCCAAACTGAAGTTAGCTTTTATGATTTTAACATTTGTTTCCCGCAATGCATTTTCCGTCACATCCTCAATGAATTGCAAATTCAAATACTCCGGAGGTTTGGCAATATCTTGGCTATACTCAAAAGTCATTTCAGTTTTATCGAAGTTCACAACGATTTGCGGATTATTGAGTATCTTACGTTGTTAAATTGCAACGATGTGAGAAATATTACGAATTTAAATTAACTGGAAACGTGTAGTTCGTTTCAAATGACTTAAATACCTGTCCGATGAAGGCATATCGCTCTGTATGTTTTTCATGAGCGTAAACCAGGGGGCGGCTGGTTTTGGGGGTTTAAAAACCTCTTGATATTTCCGAAACGAATAATTGAGTAAAGCAAAGTGAAATTTGTTTAGAGACTCTTTTCTGTGTGTGTTTTTGGCGCTTGAACGCTTAAATAGGCATATGGCCCAAACTCTTTTCGATTGGGTTGAGAACTGAAGCCTCTGCAGGCTGTCTACCACATTTTCTGGCTGACACAGATACAATATTTATAAAATTTGTGACTTGCTCTTCATCATTTTCCCCCTTAGGCTAAGTACATGACCTAGCGATTCGCATCGCTCGATGCGCTTAAAATCGCTACTAGCGATCAAATTCATATGGCGGCGTTTATGATGCAGCGATTGATACCGCCATGAGTATTTGTGCAATTGATCGCTGGTAGCGATTTTGATCGAATCGTTGAGTACATACATACATACGACAAACCTTTGGTCACGATGCTTTGACGAGTTGATTTCGTCCGGGAGAAATTTACCGGGAATAAATCTCCATACAAATTAGAATCCTTTTGTTAATTCTGATTCATATCCAAAGCCCCCATAAAAAATTTTTTGGATGCACCCATGCTGTTATTGTTAAATTATACATGTGTACACATGAATGTATGTACAATAGGGTGGTCCTTAAAAATTAAATGAACGATTTTTTTCAGTCTCCCCCACTCAATCGGTAATACCACGGCCACAGATATCACATACAAATTTTGGTCCCGATTGGAGACGATTACGTCCTGTCGCACAGGGGGCAAAGTACAGACTCCTCTAATAGAGACTAACAAAATTAAAATTATTATTTTTTTATTCTAATACCAAAATCGTTACTACCGTAGCCGAAGATATCACATATACATTTTGGTCCCATTGGAGTCGGTTAAGGCGTGTCACAAAGGGGTTCTTTTTTCCCTTAATACCCAAAATCGATACTGATAAAGTCGAGGATATCACTTATACAATTTTGGTTCCGATTGGAATCGGTTGTCTGAACGATACGCCTTAACCGCCTTCAATCGGGACCAAAATTTATATGTGATATCTGCGACTATATTAGCATCAACGTAAGGGTGAGGCTTAGGAAATCTGATACAAAAATTCCTACATTTAAGAACCACACTAATAAGAATACGTAGAATTTGTATTATATTTACACATATAATCATGGGCGTATCCAGAACGAAATTTAGGGGGGCAGGGGGCTATACAAAAAAAAAATTTTCAAAACCAATACATTACTAAAAAATTATTTTTTATAGCTTAAAATTATTGTACCCAATATAGGTAAATATGTTGAACAAAACCACATAAACAGAAGTTCACAAACTATTCGACAATTTAAATAGTTAACTTTTTACTGCGCATGTTTATTTTACGAGGAGGAAGCATCGAAAGCTTAATCCGTCAGTGTGAGACTTTCACCCAAACTAAACTTCCTACCGTCACGTACCGTTCCCCACCCGGTGCCACCGTTAAGGATTTCGTCGGGATTATAACACTGTGTGACTGATAAGGTTATAGATCTATTCTATTCTTCTTCTTCTTATTTGGCGCTGTAACCGCCAAGACGATTTTGGCCGAGTTCAACAAAGCACGCCAGTCATTTCTCTTCTGTGCCAACTGACGCCAATTGGAAATACCAAGGAAGCCAGAATAGTTTCAGAGCTGGAGCGTCGGTATCCATTCGAACGACATGGTCAAGCCAGCGAAGCCACTGTATTTCAATCCGCTGCACTATGTCCATGTCGTTGTAAAGCTCATACAGCTCGTCGTTCCATCGTCTGCGGTACTCGCCATCCCCAATGCGTAAAGGCCCGTAAATCTTCCGCAATTTTTTTTCTCGAATACTCTAAGAGCCACCTCATCGGATGTTGTCACTGTCCATGCTTCTGAGCCATAATCAGCAAGTCGAGAGAGGGCTTTAATCCTGAATTGCCTACTCAGTCCAAAGTAGTACTTGTTGGCAAGAGTGATTCTGCGTTGGATTTCCATGCTGATATTATTATCGGTGTTAGTGCTGGTTCCCAAGTAAACGAAATTCTCTACTTTCTGGAAATTATAACTGTCAACCGTGACGTGGGTGCCAAGGCGCGAATGTGCTGACTGTCTGCTTGATGACAGGGGATACTTCGTCTTGTCCTCGTTTACCACCAGACCCATTTTCTTTGCTTCCTTATCGAACTTGGAAAAGGCAGAACAGACTTCGCGGTTTTTGTTACCGATGATGTCGATGTCATCGGCATAAGCCAGCAATGGTATACTCTTGTACTAAATTGTTCCTGAGCGGTTCAATTCAGCATTGCCTTCTCCAACATCAGATTAAAAACGTCACATGAAAGGGAGTCGCCCTATCGGAAACCCCGTTTGGTGGCGAACGGCTCGGAGAGATCTTTCCCAGTTCTGACGGAGCTGGTGGTATTACTCAACGTCATATTACACAGCTGTATGAGTTTTGAGGGTATGCCAAATTCAGACATATCGGCGTATAGGCACCTCCTTTTAGTGCTGTCGAAAGCGACTTTAAAGCCGACAAATAAGTGGTGAGTGTCAATCCTTTTCTCGCGGGTCTTTTCCAAAATTTGGCGTATTGTAAATACCTGGTCTATGGTGGATTTGCCAGGTCTAAAGCCACACTGATAAGGTCCAATCAGTTCATTGACGGACCTTGTAACCTATGCTTAGAAAGCTCATCCCGCGGTAGTTGGCATGCTTAGCGGAGTCGCCTTTCTTGTGAATTGGGCAGAGCGCACTTGAAATACAGTCGTCGGGCATGCACCTTATTAGCTCCTTGCCATCGTAATTGAATTGCTCGGCAGCTTTGTTACTTTTCATCGGCATAATCGGTATTCGTATCTCGACATAGTCAGGCGCTGGAATATCGAGTCCATCGTCATCCACTAGGGACTCGGGTTCGTCTTCTCCACTTCTTTCAGTGTCGAAAAGTGTTCCCTCCAAATTTGAGTAGATTTTCCATATACATATGTAACACATGATCAAAATTTTTTTTTACATGGAAAAAAATCCGCAGCACCCTCGACAAAAAAAATTCTAAAAAATCAACGGTAATCTTTAGCGACTTGAAACTTCCACTTTATTATTCTAAAATTGAATGGGCTACAAAACTGCATACCCCAACATTTTCTATATATTCTAATTAAAAATTTTGAAATTTTGATGACGATTTTTTTAAGTTTGATTAATTTTTTTGCAATTTGTGCAAGCTTTGCAACTTTTGTTATTGTGGTTTCTGTTATTGATTGAATTATATTTTAAATGAAAATTATTAAAAATAAATAAATAAACATAATTTGCAAGCAATATCGTTTTGAAACTCGTTGCTAATTAGTTGCACGCATCTGTATCCACTTTTTAAATCAATTTACTAATTATTTTGTTAGCATTGGGTGTATAATTTGTTATGTAGTATATATATAGGGGGGATTCCGATCGATTATCGAGCAAACATTTCCTGGTACTATTTTTCAATATCTAGGCAAAAATTTGGAAGTTAGGGCTCGGACTCCGCCCCCCCTGCCCTTACCTGGCTACGCCCATGCATATACAAATTTTATAATTTCACTTAAATAAGTAAGATTTCTAGTTTATATTATTTGCATCACACACATGTGTGCACCTTTCTGCTGTCAATTTGACCCCCGCAGGAAAATCAATTCGTTCAAAACTGGTTTCTGCTCCGATGAATGTTACTATAGCTCGTTTTTTCCCATCGCCAATTGACCAAGTTAATGACGATAATGTTGACAACGATTATGATAATTTATTATACAACAAGCACACGATCAAGTCGAAATAGCAAAATTGAACAGTTCAACAACGCGTAAAAGTGTCCTGATGATGATGATTTTTGAAATATAATGGACATTTTCACCTAATCACCCTGTAGCTGTTATGGCGAAACGTTCCAAAAATTGAATTCCAGTGAGCACAGAAGACATTCACAACCTACTATTTTTGTCCTTAACTCACTATCAGTCTGAAGGCAATCCTGAGCCCAGTCACTGTTCAGCTGATTCAGATTTTTCCCACAGAGTATGCTGGCATTCACGAGGCTTATAAATTTTAACAATGTCAACAATACTAATGGTGACGTCACATTTAATTGACTGCTAAAGACCGCTACATCCACAACTCCATTATACTTTCGGAGAATCATTTTGGAATATAATTATTGTCATGTTTTAAATAAGTATGTATAACTATATTACGGAGCTTGTCTACGGCCAGTTATAATTGGCTAGATTAGCTTATTTTAAGATGCTAACGCGGTACAGTTGCCAGTGGATAATCAAAACAAAAAATATTAATTTTACTTTGCTGAAATATTCTTTTAGTAAGTGTTCAAAACCGCGTAAAAAAAAATTGAACTTTTCTACGGCCCTTACATCGTGATACCGTCTAATGTATATTTTCAAAAATTTTAACAAAACCAAGAAAATTATAATTTTAATATAAGAGGGTAATTCTTTCATGAGTTATATTAGAGCTATTCAATTGGGACTGGTGGGACATTTTACTTCAGAATGTGATCAATTGTTCATTATAACTATGTCGTCGAAACTTATACAACAGCGAAAGATATTTTTTTAGCATAGGAGGATAAATAATGTAATAAATTGTTTTAACAAATATACCAAACGATTTCTTAGTTTTATGTAGCTATCATTTGAATGAATGTGGTTGGTGCGACACTGAAAAGAACTCAAGGCCTTATTCATAAAAAATAAATTAGCTTTATAAAAGGTTTACAAATTGAAAAAATGTGTGAAAACGTCAATTTATAAAGCTCTTTATTTTTTATGAATAAGGCCTTTAAAAGCTTCACGAACGATGTTTTTGTGTTGTGAAATATGAATTATACGCTTTCGTTTTCAATAAAAATTTCGTTGATATAATTTTCATAGAAATACTAAAGAATATTTAAAGTTGTGGCTGGTGGGACATTTTCTTGTGTGACTGGTGTTAAGTAATTATGCATGAAATAAAAGTTGGCATAGACAAAAATTACCACTTCTTTTTATTTATTTTTTCATATTTTTCAACAGATTAATGAAATGTAGTTATTTAAAAAGAGGTTACAACTGAAATAAAGATAATTAGGACGTATTTAAATTTATGTCGTTTTTCTCTTTTACATGGAATGGCCCATTTGCAAATAGGGAAAAAACTCATACATACATACATAGTATATGTATGAGTTTTTTACACCGCATGTCACCGGGAGTTTCAGAAAAAATCGATTTGGCTGTTTTTACAGGGTGCCGAAAAAAATGTATACCTCAGAAATACCCATTATGACTGTTTAAAATACCTTGTAACAAATTGAACTTTTTTGTGATATGGTGTAATATAAATACATACTTTTCAAATCCTCTAGGAAGGCCTGCCAACTCCGCTTAATTTTCAATTTTACCAGATGTCGACAACGCAAATTAACAAAGGCTTTTATCATTTTATCGACATTTAACTGTAATTTATGCTAAATGATATACTCGCGTGCTGAAAGTTATTTTTGTTTAGTATTCGTGCCTAGCTTGAGATAAGTAATTAAATGTGCGTCTGTTAAGTTGTTCCGCAACCGTTTTAAATCCACAGCGGTTCTTGAAAAGTCGTTTTCAGCTCAATCGATTAATTTTGTTTGTAAAATCGATTTGAGTGAAATAAGTAAAATACATACAACTTATAACTTTGGTTTAACCAGTTTTCGTTTCCTGTAACTGCTTTAAGTCTACAAGATCTGCAAATAAATTGGAGTCTCCTCTCGGCAAAGGGTAGAAAGAACGACCGAAAGTGAAATCTCGATAACTCGTAATCTAAAGGATCAAAAATATTTTGCGAATTATCGCGTTTTTCTAGATATTATAGACTTAAAAAAGTATTGGAACTCTCGATTGGATACTAGTTTAACCTTAAAATTATTCTACAATGAAATCTAAAGAAAAATTAAATATCTAATCGCCCTAGTAAGTATACATAGATGCATGTACTAATAATATAATAGAAAGACCTTAAAAACAATGGCTCAATAACACTTCTCACCCAAATTTGCTGAATAATTATTAACTACATATTATCCTTTTTCTAACTTTTTAAGCGCAATTAACAATGTACAAACGCAATCACCACTTATTATAAGATGAAACGAAATTCACAACAATTTAAATAAAAAATTGGAAGTTAAATTACGTTGAATTGATACAATTTTGAATCAAACAGTTGAAATATTATTTGTAGACAGAATTGCATGGACTCGAAACAAGGGATCTGTGCTTAGAAAAAAATATAGTTCCAAAAGCCTAAAGCTAGAATCTGAATGAAAATATATGATGTCAACGAAGAATATGGTGGCCGTTTGTTGTTTTGATTTGTTTGATTGACTGAGTCTCGTACAGATAGCCATAAGGAAGGTTACATTAAGAATCTATAATTTTTGTTCATGGGATTCCATTCTGGCTTATTTATAATTTACTCTGAATGCAATAATTGACCAGGAGATCAGCAGTCAAATTGTTTTCCTAAATACCAGAGCACACTTTACATCCAAATTAAATAAATACATAACACCGACTTAGGCGTAAGACATTGCTTGAATGCATTAACTTTTGATCGCATACACCGTATGTACAGTTTTGTGCTTTCTTAATTGCATAGTCGATCCTCTGAGCAAGATCATCTGAAATTAATTACCATTTTGATCAACATTAAAATACTGCATATTCAAAAAACGCCATAATCTGTATTTTTTTTAAATCAAAATAGTAAATAAACATCTTTTAATCCAATATCTTCAGGTCATCAAAACGCTTAAGCGCATATTTTAACGTATCCATTGTGCGTGGATTGCTCTGAAACATCAATTCAATTTTACGGCGCGCAAACTCCTCATCGTAAAATTTTTCCAATGAGTTATCGTGCGAATCCATACTAAACATTGACATTAGCGGAAAAAAGCCGAACGCAACGAAGAAGCCAAAAGCCTCACGCTGTGCAATCTCCCGCAATACATCGGCAAATTTTGGCAGTCGCGCAGTGTAGGGCAATGCTTTGAGCGTCCTCAGCAGGCTGTCATAGTACGTTTCGATTAAGGATTCACGGCAGTTCTTCAACACATCCAATTGAACGCTGGTGTTCAGAAAATAATTGATATCGAAGCCAATGCTGCCATAGTAACAAAGTTGAAAATCGATCTGCAAGTGCGAGTAAGTAGGCTAAGAGGAATTGTTGGAAAATTAAATAGGCATATCGTCAACTAAAATGCAATAGTCGTAACTAACAAACTTCACTTTTGATGCATTTCATCGAATTACAAGTACCCACATCGTTTTATGGAAACAAATTTTGTTAGTAACGGCTTTTTGCATTTAAGGTGACGATATCGTCGCTACCATGTCAAAGTGTCGCATGTGAAAATGGGTACTTTTCAGGAGAGCAAAATAACTGTTGTTAAAAAATGTTGTTGTCACTTTGTTAAAGCCAGTATCTCTGCTTCTAAGAAGACTAAAAATTCGACGATTTGCCAACTTACGTTTATATCATTCTAAACGCATGCGCAAGGTATCGAAAATGAAAAAAAAAAAACATATTTGCCCATTAGATGGCTTCACATGGTAGCGACGATATGTACAAACATATTTACATGTACTTATAAAACTTACAAATCGTACTTCACTTGGTGCTTTGAATTTCAATGAATTGACATCGTATTTGAAGAATAAATTATTAACCCACAAATCGCCATGATTGAGCGCGTTCACTTCACCTCTTAAGGGGTATACAGATTCGAGAACACGCTCTGTGAAATGATCGTAGTATTTCAGCAATTTTTTCGAAATCGCTTGCATGGCGGGATCTTCAGTTATAAGTGTGGCGAGTTTGAGAAGTTGCGCTCCAAAAAGTGCCTTGAAAGCATCCGCTTTTATGGAGTCAAGGTTCAGAAGTCCGAAAGCATAATGATCGATGATTATTTCGGGTTCCTGAAGGATGTTTTCAAAATATAGTATATATGTACATCACCTAAGACAGTAAATTTTACACACAAAAAATTATTATATTCGCGAAAATATGGGTACCTAGTTTTTCTAAATTGACAGGGATTTTAAGGAGGGTGCAGACAGCACTATCCTCTTGAATTCGATAACTTCCTACGAATTATATCTTAACTAGTTACCCTATCCGCCATGATCATGGTAAGTGCATGATATTCTCCCAATTTTTCCATAACAATTTGCGCATGCGCCAAATCAAGTCCAGCTTGCCTACTCTCTAATGTGAAACCTAGCACACTCAGATCCTCAAAAATGATGTTCTGCTCCGGTTCGGTGGTTGAATGGAAGTGCCTTAGAAAAAAGGGAAAAATCAAATAATTTTTAAACACTTTAGTAGGTAATTTAAACGAATATCTGCAACCTTGCAGCCAGGTTCCACGATTCGCCCAAATACCACATAAGCGCCTCCACTTTGGGCTTGATGTCCAAATAGAAAATTGTCTCTTTCCGGTAGATGTTCAAGCGGCTAAGTACGCCTTGCTTAAGTTTTGGCATATTTTTGATTATCACCGTTTGCTCGCTTTGCTGATCGTCGGTGTTTTTGTATTTGATGATCGCGCGATAAATATTACTGCAATAATTTTCGCCCCCCATTGTTAGATTCTCAATGGAAATGCCCAGAATTTTGATGTCCCCCGTGCGCAGTCCATTCTCTAGTGTTCTCTTGAAAAACTCTGTATTGAAGTAGTTGGGTATTTCACCAATCGCAAAAGTAGCCATTTTCCACGGTATATGTAGTTACAGCGTTGGATTTTGTTCGGAAGCTCACTCGACAACTCTTCAGTCAAAACTATTGCATTTTGCACATTTACAATTCATTTTAATATGAAGACTTCTGTGCGTTGGAATGGCAGATTTACGAAATCCATTTATTTGTTTTGATAAATACCGACTGCAATCCCATTTCTGTTTAATTGGTCTCAATTGATGATTCGTTTGTGGATATACCGCATTCTATGCTGCCTTTGAGTTGATATGCGC